>NC_136551.1:3765027-3957527 GCF_910591455.1 Pholis gunnellus
ACAAGTGAGAGAAAGAGAGGGACGCGCGGGCGGAATGGCGCGTGAACGGCGAAACGTGTCCGAGCAAGGAAAAGACAAAGAACATGGACTGCTATAGGACGCAGAATCAGGCTGATATTGCTGTGCAGTCAGCATCAAACAGTGTGCATCGATGCATAAATGGATGATGTACTGTGTATATGAGCGAGCTCGAGTTTGTCAAGACAACAGCTCCAGCTTGTGAGTGGGTGGCCTCTGATCCTGAGCCATAATCAGGCCTGCCTTGAAAAGTGTGTCATCTTCCGCCAACGTGCACCAGCCGAGCCAGCCTTGAGGCTTTCGAGGCACCACGAGTGGTCATGGTACCTCAGTGCTCTTACACATGAACTTAGACAAATACGAAGACAGGGTTATTATCCACAAACTATTGATTTGTAATACAGGTCGTTATAACTGCTCTGAAACTTATTTGGTGTGTTCGTCTCCTCTTCCGTGCGTTTTAAATGTAGTTGTGTGAAGCACTTTGACCTGCTTCTGTGTTTGCTGTACAAATGAGCTTGCATTGGCCTTCAATACAAAAATAAAAAGGTCTGAGAAGCAACACTCTGAGACACTCTGCAGCCATCATGTGAGACACAAACGTCAAGTTATTATCACTCTGTGAGAGTGCATGTTAAAACAAGTAGATGGTGCTAGCATCAGCTGGAGCACAAATATTCCGTATGTTGTCTGCTGATTATAATATTCTGATAATATAGGGATCAGTTGATGCTATTTCCAGTTAATATATTCTTTCTCTATTTGTAAAAAAGACCGGAGGAAAGCTCTAGTTAATGTCTTTATTCCCACGGTGAGATTAAATACCTCTAATGTCCAATTCATCATGTATGATAAGGCATTAACAAAGGCGGCATAAGCGATTGTTCCTCAGTACAAAATGAGTCATTAATAATTCAACTACAGCATCCAGCCAAAGGACATATATGAGTGTGTGAAGCTAGTGAGAGTACAACGAACATGTGAAGCACAGACTGCAGCGAGGGAGAGCCACAGAGATGAAACCAGAGAGAGGCAGATGGAGGGATGATTTGGCACAGCGCTCACCAGGTTCTCGGGACTGTGCAGCTCGTGTGTGGTCGAGGCGCAGCGGGTTATGAGAGACTTGAACATGCAGCCCACCACAACGGCCTCCATATTCTGCGCCACGGACTTGTTGTCCCCCGTGGTGAAGTTGTTACCGAAGCCTGCCTTGTCTGGAAGCAAGAGGGAGGCGGGAGAGACCACGGATCACACAGGGGGTGGTTTAGTCAGCGCGGAGAGGACATTATTGACAGCTGACCAGCTTGAGTATAAAACAGGGAGTACAACAGGGAGGGAAGGGGGGGGGGAGGGTCCATAAAGCACATGGGGGAGAAGCAAACTGAAAAGGATTCTGGGTAGGGGATAAGGAATACATGCAAGTGACTAAGGCCTGCTATAAAAACACAGAGTATGGGGCTTATTCTCTCGGTCCAGTTGTTAAAACTATCTTTGCAAAATATATAAGCTCTATAAATACCAGATGTAATCATTCAAATGCTGTTGCAGGCGAGTTTTGTCAGTTTCGGAGAGAGTGAGGGGTGCGGCAATGGAAGCGGTGCCTAGGGAAGGTTCTGATCAGGTGAGTACGTTCATCTTATCGCTATATTTAGTGACTGTCATTGATTATTGATCATGTGTATCTACCGATGTTTCTTTTTTTCGCCCTCCTGGACCTCTCACCTGCACTGCCGTACTCTGCAAGAGAAAAGAGGCGGGGCACAGGTTGATTGACATCAGGCCAGCACAGACATGTACGCGGTGTCAGAAAGGACGCGGCACCCCACCTCTGGGAGGAGGCGAACTCGAGACGCACACACACACACACACACACACACACACACACCAAAAAACTCATCGGTTCAGTAACTTGCCAATTGCACGGTATTTTGTACGCTATGATTGTGCTGATTGCATTTGCAGTGTACAAATCTCAGTGCAAAACTGAATTGGCATGTACAACGTGTCTCAATGCTCAGCAGTAAAGCCACTGATTGAGCAGAGATGTAATGGGCAAAGCTTTGGATTGGCAAGTGTACAGAATGGATGAGTGAGTAAGGAAGGTATAGGATTCAGCTCAAGTGGGTGAAGTAAAAGAGGGACGATGGAAGCGGGAGGAGGACGACGTAAGGGACGAGCGGAGACAAGTGGAAGGAGGAAAGGGAAAAAACAGATAAACAGTGATAGCGCTGGAATGCAAAGTCGAAGTGCAGGGTGAGACATTTGCAGTACAATTCAGCTTTGTCAACCACATTAGAACGTGATCACTAACTTTGCGTTTTAGACTACTATGTAACGTAGCAGCCACACTAAACACTTGAACGGGATATCGGTTTGAATGGCTGTAATGTAACTGTGTAATAAACCGTTTGTAATTTGATTGACAACTACTTTGAAAAGGTATTTGACCAAAGTTCTAATGAGCAAATCAAGTCACTGTGCATGTCAGCGTTTAGCCTCACGGAGCTGCTAGCACGGCCGTAGACTCTAAAATAAATAACTGCCAGATTAATCATCAATAAAGAAATAAATGTCTTTAGCGTCAAATGTCTACAGCGTCAATCCTCACCTGTATATCACTATTCAAAATCAATGTCGGTCAAACCCAGATGCGCCTTCATTTGTGCGTCTGCAACCAACGCATGTGCGTGTTTGTTTTTGTGTGTCGCCATCTGCATCTGTTCCCAGTCACACAAACCGCCGTACTTACTGTCAGTAATGGGCTCCATGCAGAAGCCCAGCAGTGCATGCAGGAAGTCCACAATGTTATTGAGAGAGTCTTTGTTGACGTACTCGCGCATTGTCTGTCGAAACTGCACCTTGTCCAGCTTATAGAGGCTGGTCAGGCAGTTCTGGGCCTGAAAGGAGAGAATTGGAACAGGATGCATGAGAACAATTAGAAGAAGAAGAAGTCAGGGAGGAACAGAAAGGCCTTGTTTGCAATAATAATCAGTCGAATATGAACACATGTCAGGCATCGCGAACGGTGCCGGTTTGTGGAAAGTGCACACCGGCACAGAAGAGGTTCGGCTGAGCCAGAGTGAAATGTCTGACCTGCATCCTGAGGCGATCCCCGGACAGTCCGCGGTGTCCCTCGCCACAGCCGTAGGCACAGCCCAGCGACTTCACTATCTTTATCAGCATGGTCAGAGCCAGGCGGTGGGTGCTGAAGCCGGAGCCCTCTTCCTGTTTTCACGTTGAAGGAGCGAAGAACACAAACATCAACCCACAGGACCTTTACGTAGATATATTTAGATAAGTATATAACCACTACGACTTCCATAAATACAGAAAGAACACACCTTCTTGTCATTATCCTTGTTGTTCTTCACATCATCTTTGCTCCCTTGCCCACTCCCTCCACCACTTCCCCCTCCCCCTCCTCCTCCTCCTCCACCGCCGCCTCCATCGCCCCCTCCACCTGCTCCCGCCCCCGGGACTGCCCCGCCTCCCTGCGCGCCTCCTCCGAGGCCCTGACCGGCCGAGTCTTTGGCCCGGGCCTCCTGGTTCTCCTTGTTGTCGGGCTTGGACAGCTTCTTGCCCATGCCGGGCACCACACACAGCTGCAGCAGGCAGTCGATGATATTGAGAGCCACGTCGCAGATCCGGGAACTAATGTCGTGGCTGAGGACGGCATAGAGAGCCCGCAAGACAGCCTGGAATACAAGAAGAAGTTGCTTGTTTTGTCCAACCAACGGTGCAAAACCAGACAGAAAACTACCAGAAAGCCTTCATGAGCAAGTGATACGTTGGAGCATTGTTACATTGTATGAATGTGAAAAAGAAAGCAGCAAACTTGACAATTTGCAGGATCGCCGAACACTCACAGTGAGGTCCAGCATGCCGTTCTTCAGCACAAAGTTATTGGTCCCCTCGATGTTCTCCCCTTCCTCCAGACAGGAGTAGTTGATGCAGGAGTCGGTGAAGCTGCGCGGCAGGTTGGCGCAGGCCAGAGGCTCCACGGGGTTCTCCGGGACGGTGACGGGGTTACAGAGCTTCTTCATGTGCTCCGTGAAGAAGTCGGCGTAGCCGACGTTGAAGGACGCCACCGTGGTGTTGAACGCCGCCATGGTAATGGTGGAGATCTGGGATCGCACTGCGGGCGGCAAAAGGAGGCAGTGAGAGGACGGCACAGCTGGATGAATGTCATCGTGCGGGAGGCAACCGTTGACCGCGGGTGGAATAACAGTGTTCTCGTGTTGATTGCTCTAATGTGTCTATTTTCTGACTTGTACTCAAATTCTCTTTTATATTTATTATGCGGAGAAATGAACCCCCATAGAGTCAATCACTTGAGAATCAACTCTCTGCTATAATTAACATCCTTTGTTCTCAGGAAACCTGATTGCGTGCTTGTGCTGCAGTGTGGAGCAGAGCCTGGAGACAGCACTGTTGTTTGTATGTAAATTAGCATTGTCATAGGAATATTACTGTTATATAATCCTGCCCTATTTCTGCTCTGCAGGTCTCAGTGGAGCCAGAATCGTCCGGCGTTCATTGTAGCTGATGGACAGTAATGTGTCACTGGAAAATGTGGCTTTATCGTGTCTTCAGATCTATTCCACTAAACCGCAGCTCTTCTCCTTACCCTCTTTGACGGTGTTGTCGCTGTGGCTGTTGGAGTGGTCGGGCATGTCTCTGAGCAGAGAGTGGTGGGAATGAGAGTGTTTGGCGCTCAGGCTGTCGGCGTCTGCAGCTGTGTCTGTGCTGCCCCTCCGTGTGAACTTGCCTGGAAAGTGACACAGACGCGGACAGATACATCAGGTTGAATCAAAACATATAGATGCAAAAATACCAGAAGTCCCCTTTTCATGCATTTGTCCTGCATCTACTGAGTATTTTTAGAAAATGTCATCCTGGGAATGTAGTTAATTTGAAGCAGCAGCTAAGCCAAGTAGACATATAACAGTATGGTGACAGTATGGGGTTTAAAAAGTCACTAGCTCTGAATAGTGTCTTTGTGCCTCGAGCACAATTTAATCACACTTCTCAAAGAAGAGCGCTAATAAGACATACATAATGTTAATGAACTGACCTAATTCACTAGCTGACAGCCGGATCCAGACAGAATCCTCTGACTCACCAACTGGGAGCTTAGGGGAGAGGAAGCACGACTGCGAACTGGTGACATGCAATCTATCCTGATTATGAACAGCGCCCTGCCTACCCATGATGGTGGCCTGCCAGCCCCCGCGGTCCAGGGCCCGCCGATCGTCGCCGAGGCCAGAGAAGCTTCCGAAGGAGAAGGTGCTGCGGGTCGGCGAGACGTCCAGGTGGTCCTCGTGGAGCAGGAAAGGAACGCCCATGCGCCGCTGACGCTTCTTCCCCGTGTGATGGAAGGGGATGGAGCCCTTCCTCTCGCGGTCCTCACGCCGGTTCTTAAACTAAAACAGAAAAGGAGGACAAGAGGCTTCCCAGTGAGAACCGCAATCCTCTCGGTCCTGCAAACGGATGCAAACGTGTATCTTTAGTTATTTTGTTTTTGCCCACGTCTGGACGTCTCGCTCTAACCTTCTTGAAAATGTTCATGCCCAGGTCGGCGGAGAGGTCGGGGACGGCCTGTCGACGGAGGCTGGTCAGAGAAACCTTCGTAAACGTCTCTGTGCTCAGAGATTTCCCCTCTTCGTTGCATTTCAGACTCATGTCCTGCAAAGCACAGCAGAGCATACAGATGACGTCATGGCCAGCGCGTGGACATCTGAAGGGACCACAAACAAAAAGATAACTACTACATATTCCCTCGTCTTTCTGCCACTACCTGAGTCTTGTGGGTGTTCACCAGTGAAGGCGTAGCAGCCACCATGGAGCTGCTGCGTGGACGTGGCAGAGGCGTGACCAGCGGTTCGGGGGTGCGTTCAGGTCTCTCCTCCAGGATCTGCCTCAGGCGCTGCAGGTAGAACATCAGGGCCCAGTGCACGCCCTCCTCCGTCCAGTGTGGCTGCAGCAGGCAGCGCAGCACCGCCACGTCAAAGTAAGTGGCGTAACGCGCTCGTTGGGCCAGGGAGGTTGGCAGGCCGGCAGGGGCCGATGTCCTTAAAGAAGAGGGAAGGAGACACGGTTATAAACAAAACCCCTTCTTCACTGAGACAGCAAATGTCCACTGAGAGTAAATGTCAATGACTCCATGCAACACTGAAGGGCCAAACATATTCAAATGTGAATTGAAAAGAAGATCCATTCAGATTATTAACCAAATTATGGCTGAACTAACTTTATAAATGTAAAGGTCTTGAATGGAAGTGACAGCGACATTATAGAAATCTGACACCTGCCTAATCAATGGCCCAATTAGGGATCATATAACTAATTACACCATGTCACGGCCTTTCCTTTTGTATTAGCCTGTCATCAACTCCCGCCACACTGCTTCATTAATAATGCATCAAAAGGAGGATGGTAAATAAGGGCAGAGCCCCCCTCTAGCATCATTGGGAGAGCATGGGGGGGAGAGGGAGCCTAAGCCTACGTGAGTCCACTATAAATAAGCCGGAATGAAGGTCAGCGGTTGGTGAGCTGCAGAGCGCATAGAGCGCCACGCGGAGCGGAGAAACATATTGATATACCGTGAGAGGAGGAGAGAGAGAGAGGAGGGCATTTAATCTCTGCCGGTGTAATAAATGGAGCAGGAAGAGATGGTCGATTATCAACATGAATCACTTTGAGAGCGGACAGCAGAGGGAGGCAGTATCGTGTTTCACTGTCTAGCCGACACTCTGCCCCGCTGCTGTTGTGTCAGGTCGCCAAGGAGACCCGAGTGACGACAGACCCCCCCCCCCCCCCCCCCGACTCCATGCGGCGGGAGAGATGCAGCAGCCAGCGGTCGCCATGGAAACTGCCTCAGCATCAGCAGCGCGGATGAGTAAGCTGCACTAACCGCGGGGCCAGAAATGATTTCATCCGGGCAGCAGTGCGGCGCCGAGGTGTGCGAGCGAGAGGACGAGATAAGAATACGAACGCTGACATCGCCTCTGAGCCGAGAGAGAGGAAGAGGATCCGGAGCGCACTTTTGATTAGATTCCTTGGATTGAAATCTGCAGATGTGGGCCAACTGCACAGCCCCACCCCTCTGTGGATCCGTACAGCGGGAAACCAACAGCTTGAACGCGGGAAAATAAATTCCCACTTACAGTCAAATCCCCTCAAATGTCAAAATTCTCTCTTAATGTGAATCTAATTGACATTCGGCTCCCTGTCCTCCCTAATTCTCGTCCTATGCAGCGTTTCACTCGCAGCAGCTTAAACGTTCCCACCACCAACACTTAGAGGAAGCAATTAATGGTCATTGTTGAAACAATAGGGACACATCTCTCCCTTCCTGCATTACCACGTGACTGCTCCAAACCCCTTTGGTGTTTGAGTGTATGAGGATATAAGTAGCTTGGGGGAGGGGGGGGGGGGTGAGGGCTTATTTTGACTTGCAGTCAGTTGCTGGCTGTCAGAGTGATCATGAGAAGCATTGGAGTGACTTATTTGGTTGTCAGAATGAGTTGAGATGAGCAATGGATGGCTTATCAACCTCTTCCTCTTTTTTTTCCTCCCACATCACCCTCTCAGCCTGCCGGTTGGGTGATTCAGGAGGATGACAGAGCAGACGTGATAGACTTAAACACAGAAAACACCCACAGAGGATGTGCGAAACGCAAATGTGTACAGACCCCTCTGCACAGAATAATTGGTGTTTACTGGTCACACAGCGCGTCGCATTCACGCGATTACGCCGAAGTTTAAATCAGCAGTCATGGATCACAAACATTGGATGATTAGATGTCTGAATAATACATAACTGCATGATTATTGTAAAGCTAAATAATTGACTAATCGGTTGTTTTGCTGATGACTTATTTACAACAAACTTATGAGCACATTTCTGGCAAACACGAGATTTAAAGTGGTGCTTTTGCGAGTGATTCTTTCTTTCTTTCTCAATCAACCTATCAATTAGTCGACTGCGTGTTCGTCAACTCTCATTGTAGTGAGTTACCGTTCCGCCGGTCAAACCTAGCCTCGTCTGAGCCAAAGCGAGCACAGATTGAGCCTTGGCCTGGCAGAAGAGACCGAACAACGCCAGACTGGCCGTGCACGGACCAAATGAAGCCATGGCCAGTGTCATGCCAGGCCAGAGACACTGCCAGCGTTAGACATGAAGCACATTACTTCAGCGTAATTACCCCGGTTGTGGGGACAAACGTCAGATGGGTCTGCTAATGCTCAAGCAAGACACGGCTCTTTATGTGTGTGCTGACTGAGGAAGACAGTGCAGCGTAGAGCAGCACATTACACAGGGGAAGGAGGAGCTATTCATATACGCTAGCGCTCCACCAGCTAGTGGAGCGAGCTGTGCTGGGCCGTGTGCGCGACAGACGCCGCCGCAGGGCTAAATGTTTCACCGTCAACAAGATGATGGCACCAGTTTCTGTGTCAGCGCGGGTCACTGCGCCGCTTCCACACACAACAACTGGCTTCTCGGGTACGTCACGTTTGCTCTTCAGTTGTGAAAGCAGTGCCATTCAATCACGTGTCGATCATTATGGATCGACACCAATTCATCAAGGTGGTTTCACTGCGCTTGTTGTCAAACAGCTACACAGTCAAAACCCAAACACAAGGGTTTATAAGTGTGTTATAATCCAAATATATCCACATATCTTTGATGTACTTGATGCATTTCATTCATTATTATCTCTGTACTCTTTGGGAATGTGTTTGAGGTTCATTGTCTTGTGTAGCTCTGCTATATGAGTAAACCTGACTTGAGTTAAAACCCCCCAAAAAGACAAGCTCTACTAAAAGCCGTTGCAGCACTTCTCTGCACACTGTTCATCATTTTCCCCTTCTTGTTCCAGGGCCACAGGAAAAAAATGACATCTCCACCTCCTCCGGCTTAACAGCACGCCTGACTGGGCAGTGAACATAAGTCCTGGATAAAAAAATCAATACGCACCACACATGACCAAGTGCTACCTATCTCACCGCCTCTTGAGGTTAAATTGATTCACGGGCGCTCACTTTTTCTTGGAAGGGCCCTTCACCGGTGGGGGTTGTTGGGAAGGGCCACCTTGCTCGACCGAGTTACCACGACGACAGCTCCGCTCTCCGGCCGCGGGGGAGGAGGACTCTGATTGGGCGGCTTCGCAAACCACCTGGAAGCCCTGTGGGTGAGAGGGAGAGATGGACGGATGCTGCAGATGGGTGGGTAAACAGGAAAAGACCCGATGATTAAAAGGGCTCTGAGGTTGGAGGGAGGTTTCTGTCATGACCCTGGCTAACCGCGCTAATGCTCCCGGATGGCTGGTGCTAATGAATATTAGCAGCCAGCCTCTGGGGGATGTTGAAAGGGGGGGAAGGGAAGAAGCCTCACACTCCTTCCTGAACACATTCAATCAACACGAGACGATGAATCAGACATGATCTGGGCTTAAAGCGCTCACTCACCATGGGACCCGGGTTGCCAGATCCGCAGGGGCTGCACTGGTTGTTGACTGGGGAGTTCCTCTTCGCTGTTGAAAAAAAGATTACACGTCTTAATTATGAGCAAACAAAACAGATAAAGGCTTACAAGGGACCTTCATGGCCGTAAGTGAGAGGGTTTTTTTTTTCCTCCACCTGTCACAATGTTTCTGACTGGTTTGATGAGTGCAGTAAAGGCAGAGATGTCAGGCTGGCGGTGCTCCCACATTGGCTGCCATATCACCAGACCGCTGGCCAATCGGAAGGTCAGGTCCGACTCCTTGAAATAAAGTGATATATTTAGAATCTCATTTATACAGGAGGCGGTTTTTTTGCACATTTAGCCCTTCTTCTCCTCCATCCTATCATCATCCAAGCAATGTAAGAAGCAACTTGTTGGACGTTGCATGACTTGAAATGCTTTGATTTAATTGATCCTGTATATACTGGTGTATTCCAAGGCATTTGCATCTCCAGGTACGGACCTTTATCCGATGAATAAGCGGAGCGAACAGGAACACAAACAGCTCCACCGTGGCCATGCTCTTGTGGAACAGCTTGGTGCGAGCATGCTCGTCCTCCTCCAGCAGGGAGCCGCTGTGCTGGGGGCCCGACCCCCCCAGGGCAGAGCCGGAGCATGAGCTGGGAGCCACCGGGGACGAACCCTGGTTGCCCACCGGCTGGAGGAAGGCGCTGCTGCTGCTGCCCCCCGACCAGCCGTGGCTCAGGCTGGGCTCGTGGTTGCACTCCTGGGCAGCGTCCAGCAGCATCCAGTGCAGCGTGTGGAGCAGCTTGGTCTCGGCTACGCCCAGCTTGTCCTGGTGGCCTGTCGGGAGGTCAGAGGGCACGGTGAGGAAGAGAATGGCCGGCATGAAGGGATGAGTCACCTCGATACCTAAAGCGGAGGTAATGTGTGTGTTGCGTGTCCTCACCCAGCCTGTTCCTGTTCGACAGCAGGATGGAGGTGCAGTGGAGTACATGAGGCAGGGCCGCCTGGACCAGCTCCCAGCGCGAGATGCTCTGGATGGCCTCTGTCAGGGCCGGCGACAGCCCGTGGAGCTTATTCTCCACCAGCACCCGCTCAAAGGACTGGGGAGGCAGCCAGAGAGACGGAGAGAAAGAGACATCAGCCAGGAACTAAAGCCTCTTTCTTTGACTGTCTAAATGCCCCCGTATGGCCCCAAGCAAGGCGATGCCCGGGGGAGAGACAGAGGCATGCTCTGTTTGGATCCAAAGGGATCTGGAGAAGCGTCATTATGGATATGAGTTTAGCAGAGGTCTGGCTCCTGGTTAATGGGAGGAAGCAAGAGGAAAAACTAATTTGCTAAATGTAAAATCAAGAGCCCACTTGATTTGCAGGTGCATTAAGGTAAAAACAGATTACTGGGAATGGAGCGATTATTTCCCCACACGCGGCATTATGAAATAACTTACCACACACGATGCTTCATACTGTTTTCCCAACTTTGGACGCAGAAATGCACTGAGAAACACAAAAAGACACGCTTATATAAGATTTACAAAAATGATAAATGTAGGTTACACCATTAAATCCCCTCTGTCAAATCGTATCTCTTAACGAAATATACTGCACAGGACATTTAGCACAAACAGGAGCCGTCATGTCACAGCAGCTGGTCCACAGACCACTTGTTTTCTTTGGCCCACTTTCTGTATTTGCTTTACAGGTGTGACATCATGCCTTCTGCATCTGTCTCCATTCTTGACTCTCCACCTCCCTCCATTTACAACATTCAATGAAAGCAGGGAACTGACACACTCAAGACTATCCATTCAAGGGTTGAACTATAATAAGGCAATGCATCTATTGTGACGCTGAGCAGGATACAAAAGCAGGTGGCTTTATATGTGTGACACAGCTGCTGTCAAATCCTTGATCCTCCTTATTCTCGGCAATGGCAAACACCTGTTATCAATTCCCACTGAAGCACACACTAACCTGGTTTGCCTCCATAGGAAGGTCTGGATGGGGAACGGTATTCCTTTCCCGCACTCCGGCTCGTTGTCGTCCAGGCTTTTCCTCTTCACCATTTTGGCCGGACCTGCCTGCTCGCGACCACCGGGACGCGCGCGCGGCGGCGGCGGCGGCTGCGGCTGCTGCTGCTGCTGGCTCTGCCCAGGTGACCAGCGAGCGTCGCTCACGACATGATTGGGTTCGTCCTGCGTAAAATGGCTGCAAGTGTCGGTCGGTCGGTCGGCGGCAATAGAGGGAGAGAGAGAGAGAGAGAGAGAGAGAGAGAGAAGAGAAGGAGAGAGAGAAGAGAAGGAGAGAGAGAGAGAGAGAGCGAGAGAGAGAGAGCGAGAGAAGGAGAGCGCTCGGATTTCAGCACCTCCCTCGCCGGACAGTGACAGTTGATCGGCGTGCTAATTTATTTGGCGGCGGAGCTTAAAGACGCAGTGTGCGGCTGCGCCAGATGTTGTCTGTCTCAACCCCTCTGCCTTGTGCATCATTAAAGGAAACGACAGAGCGTTTGACTGAAACGCAAACGCCCGGAAAACACGCGTTGAATGGCACCCGGATGGTGCAATGACACGGGGCATAGTCCTTCAACAGGTTGTTTAACAACACAGGTGGACAAGGTGGTGGGCTGTAAAAGACACGCTACTCTACTGATTCTTATTTCCTTACAGACAACTGTGAACAAACACTGGTCAAAACAAGCTTATTTACTGGCTGTCGAACCAACAGTTAGCTTCACTCTCGTGCCTGTGCGCTAAATACGAAGCTACTGTCGGCTAACTTAGTTTAGCACAAATAGAAACGGGCAAACACTTAACTGGCTTTGTCCAAAAGTGATACAATTCGCCTTCCGGTTCCTGTGAACCTCTCTAACAAACACGTGGTATCGTGTTCACTTAATTACCAGCTGGTAACGTTAAATATGCTACATTGTGGCCACCTGAAAGTCGTAAAGCGTGACCCTAGGGGGCGCTGTTGCACATAACTACTTTAATAAAAAGAACAACCGTTACATCAGGTCCCCCACTTATCACTATGTTAATGCAGAAAAGCAAAAATATGTATAATAAAAAAAGAAATCACAGATTTAACATTTGACCATGCTGAATTTTGGAGAATTCATATGAAAACAAGCGTGAATCCGTTTTTTTTAATTTTATTTATTTCTGTCCTCGTCATCCTGTAGGAGCATTTGTCATCAGTACGTCTCAAACATCGGAAAGAGTGCACACATCTACATGGTCTTTTAAATACACTTACACAGGCAAAGAGGGGCTGGGGGGGGGGGGGGGGGGGGCAAGAATATAGGAAGCACAGAAAAACACTGGAGGGGTAACTGACACCAGGGGAGGAGGAAAAGGGGGGGCAGAGGAGTTCCACAATGGTGAGCAGAGAATATGCTAGAACAGTTTTGTTTTTTATTCTTTTTTTTTTAATATAATGAATTCTAACAGCTGCAAGTTGGGGGTTAGTCCCATTCTTCAGTCCTCCTTCGTTTCGGCTTTCTTTTCCTGTGAAGTTACTGGTTCGCTCGCACTAAAGGGCCAGGTAGCTGCTCTTTTTTTAACAAACTTCAAATACAGTGTACGACCCAGTCTCTGCAAAAGGAGGATGATCACAGGAGCATGAGGGGCGGTTTCGGGTATCTGAGGATCTGACCTTAAAGCGGAGGCACTAGGATGCATCCTGGCTGTTTACACTCACACCGACAGGTTTACAATTGCTCCAGATAGATCTAATTCATTCATCATGTATTTGCCATGCCAGCATAACAGCATTGTTGTAGCCTAATAAAAAAAATCACAGCGCTAATGTAAAATCAAACAAAAAGAGCAGCCCATTAGTTTGCGGAGAGGAAATCTATTGGAAAGATTAGCGTTACATTTAAGTGCTAATAAGCCAGTGTAGCTGCAGGGAAACATACAAAACTGGAACAACTTCCACTACAGTGACATGTATAAAAAGAAAACATAACAATCGCTCCAACAATTCAGCACATATCAGGAAATCATGAGATTAAAACCAACCAACGAACAAACAAAGAAACCATGTCACATCTTAGCAGACATGCTCTTCAGCCATTCTTCTGCAGGTACAGTTACAAGCCATGTTTCTGGAAGTTAGGTCTCTCAGACGGTCGTATCTTTAAGACTAGCGTCTAGTATCTAGTAGCTATTTCTCGCACTCGGTACCATATTAATTCTGAATGAACATTATGCAACAGTTCACCTGACCGTTTATCCCCAATACGAGTGGAATGTGATGCTTTTTTCACGCTACAAATCACTGTACAATCGTAAAAACCTCCGATGCCTTCTGAGACAAGCACGTCCACTCACACCTTTAGCATTCAGCCTATCTAGAACAAAATAAAGAAAAGTCCATATTTGAGTGACGGAACATAAATGAAAAACAAATAAGAGAGTGACGGGGCGTGTCCCATTTGAGGGCGGGAATGAGAAACAATCCTTGAGTTTGGAAAGTCCCACTGGAAGGGCCGGAAGGGTCGCTGATGGACGAGACAGTCGATCGCCTATATGTAGAACCTGTGGGGTCAAGTGAGTGGGGGGTCATGTTGCAGTGAAGGACCATGGGAGAACACTTGGATGCTTATGGGTGAATGAGATTGATGGGGTCGAGGAGTGACGGTGTGGATTCTGGAGGGTATCCTAAGCAGGGGGGGGGGGGGGGGGGGGCAGCCCGCTCATAAGCCCTGCTTGGCCAGGGCAGCGGTGACATCCTGGGCCAGCGTGGCAAGCTGGGGCGTATCCAGGATGTTGATGCTGCCGGAGGAGGACAGGCGCGGGGAGGTGCCGCCCGTCTCGACCCCGGGGGTGTGCGTGATGACGATTTCGGCGCCGTGATCCACCCGAGCTTTGGCCGATTCCCGGAAGGACAGCTTGTGGCTCTCGATCTGGCGGGTGCAGAAAAAAGAAAAGAAGGTCTGGGGTGTTTTTCTCCTCTTTATTTCTACAGAAACAGAATACTGTATATTTTCTTACCATAATATTCCCGCCTCCAGGGGTGTGGCTGGAGTTGCCCAGGGAGCCGACTTTGGCAGCGGCCTTGTCTTTAAAGTCCAGCTTCACATTCTCGATGCGCACATGACCTCCCCCTGGGAGCAGGGCAGAAGAAGAAGAAAAGTATCAAACCCACAGGGCATCGCTCGCCCTCCAGGCTTCTCCTGAGCAAAGAAAGAATCTGAGTGTGCACACCGCAGCGCACACAAAGGACACTGTGCTTGTCAGAATGGTTGGTCTCTGGTTTTCAACAGCCTTACAGAAGTCTTAGGGGTCATATATATCCATATTATTGCATATTGTACATGTTTCCCTAATGGCAGCTAAATAAGTGCCGTACCTGGTCTGTGACGGATGTTGGACATGGAGCCACATTTGGCGGTGATGTGGCTCAAGTCGATCTTCTTGGTCTGGATTTGGATCTGTGGGGCAGCAGCACAAAGCACATATTAACACATCTTTACCTGAAGAAGTGGAGAGAAGGAAAAAAAAAGGGAAAATGCAGTGAGGACAAAGCAGACGTATATCTCGTGGTGCAGAGACAACCCTGCACGCTGTAAAGGGGGTGTTTACACGTTCATGCTGCATATGTTGAATGTGTGTGTGTGGTGTTTTTGCAGAGTTACTCACGTTTCCGCCGCCTGCTGCGTGCTGGAGTTTGTCCAGGGAGCCGCATTTAGCCTGAACGTGGCTAAAGTCCAGTTTAACACTTGGAATCATGACCTGGGAATGACAGGGTGACCGTTTTTTTAATACAAACAGCAAACATTGAGGGCACGACTGGATGGGCGGAGCTTAAAAAATTGCACCAACACCCCCCCCCCCCCCCCCCCCTCCTCCCTCCCTTTCCTGCTCAAAATAATCCTGTAAAAGTGTCCCAATTTTAAATCCACGACCTATCAATCTGCCGGCACTCACTTCAGCGCTGGGGAATTTGAATTCCAGCTGATCTAGAGCACAGAAAAAACAAAAACTGAAGCCTTTTTTTTATGGAGGGAGTTTCGTTTTTTTTTTGCGGGGATAAAGACATGAAGCGGCACTTTCAGCGCTGTAATCCATCGAGTCTTGAACTCGCCCTTCCTTTGAGCTCTTACAGCCTGAAGCATGTCTGAAACAGTTTGAATCCCAAGTGCACCATCCGCTATACTACACAAGACAAGAAAAACAAGGATGGCACAAAATACAGAGACAAAATACCACTTGGTATGTGTGGCACTGTGGATATAAACCCCTCTTAGTCTTGACTGAAACAGACACACAGATGAGTGGACAGACGCACAGAGAGAGCGCTACGACAGCCCCAGCTGAAAAGAAAGAGAGGAGCGCAAAAGAGAAAGAGAAAGAGAAAGGCGTACATACATTGCCTCCTTTGGGCGAGTGCTTCAGATTATCCTTGGAGCGGCATTTTGACTGAACATGACTGAAGTCCAGCGTCTCGTGTGAAATTTTAACCTAAAACAAAATCGAATTCAGAAAAGGAAAAACACTACATGTGCCTCGTTTCGGGTCAGTGTGGGGATCCGTGTGTCGTTACATGCATTTACATTACACGTGCTGAGAAACGGAGCTGTGGGAATAGAGGGGATTGTGTTGCTGCTCTGGAGGTGCAAATAACATCATCGGCCAGAGCTAAAAAAAAAAATGAATGCAAAAAGGAACAGAGGTGGTGATCAACATCTAAACCTACAAGACAAGCAATCAAATAAATAAACAGGGACAGAGATATATATATATATATAACACTATATATCACTTGTGGTTCAATACAACCAATGACAGTATTTCTGCTTTGTGCGCCATTTTGTAAAATAAAATAAAATAAAAAAAGGGCCGACACTGTAAACGAGTAAGAAGGTGAACACAGGGAGAGGGAGAGAGGAGAGGAGGAAGAGGTTCAGAGGAAAACACACAAGAGACCCGACAGCAAGCCTCCGTCTCCGGTCGACACTGACTTGACCTGGATTCTTTTGACAGCTCTTCCTCTAACACACACACACACACACACACACTCACACACACACACGACGATCTAGTCAAACTAAGAAAGAACTAAACACTGAGGCTACACTCTCGTGTTTCATTCTTAACGCAATGTTTCAGGCCTTTGAATGTCAAAAATAAAACATGACATCAAGCGTTTGTGCTGCTCATCCCAGCCGTGCGTCACCCAGCCTCATTAAACGTTTCTCCCTAAAGAGGCAAGAAGAAGTGGCCTCGTCCTCCACGCTCCCCTGGGCTTAATGAAAAGTCTCACCTCTGCAACACTCCGGGAACATCGAGACTGTCTGCTAGTCTCTATTCGTCGACCACACATCTGTTACACCTCGTAGACGAAGGTGAGAGGAGCATTGTGTGTGTGCATGCACAATCCAGGGTATTAAATACTCATTACGAGAGGAAAACAACTTCAACTCGCACCTCTATTTACATATTTGTATTCTCTTTCTCAGGTCCAAAGTGATGCGAGGTGATATATTTTCATTCTATTCTTGATGCAACTTCTCAATAAGTAATTCCTTCCGCTTGCAATTATTAATACAGAGAGCCGGAGGGGGAAATCCTCCACAGCGATGACGGAGGCTGATCCCCAGGGCAAGTGATTCTGCAGGTTGACTGCTCTTAAGGGACATTCTTTAGAGAATTGGCGTTTTTAAGCTGGTTTGACTTCCTTCTTCGGGTAAAGAGGCACGTTTGAGACGTAAGGAGGAGGAAGACAAAGGGAAAGTGGGCTGAGGAGGCCGGAGGCAGCTGATGACGGAGAGGACGGCAGACAGGGAGAGGACAAGTCAGAGGAAGTGACGGCAGGGGCTCAGAGGCAGTGAGTGATGGTGAGCGGGTGAAGAGAGATATGACGAGTTCTACAACTCAGAGGGAGGACGGAGGAGGAGAGGGACGTGACAAATCACAAATCAAACATGCATCAACTCATCAACCCATTTCTAATAATAAGTAAAAGTTTGATTCAATCTTTTTACGTGTTATTACTCTTTTCTTATAACAGCAGTCATTTTATAGAAGTCTAGGATATTCATGCTGCACGGCTACACTAAATAAAGGTGAAAATGTTATTTTCAAAATGATATATATATTACCATACGATTAGAAGTTACAAAAATGTAATCTTCCTTGATTTGCAGTATAGTCTTTTTCATTTATTTAGACGTGTACAATATCACCGTGTCCTTTACTGCCCCCATGTGGCAGAAACAGGTAAATGCATGACATGGAAAAGTTTGAACGACTTCATTGTTACTGATGTCGGGTAAATACATGTGTCAGTCAATCTCTCTCCGTGCTGCAGACTGTTTTTGTATGAATCAATAGATGTGTCTGTTTCTGCGTGCTGTGAAGAGTGTTGGACCTCGACAGGGCCGGTTACCTGTCCGCCTTTCGGCTGGTGCTTGAGGTTGGAGGTGGACCCAATCTTGGACTTTACATTCTTCAGGTCAGGCAGGGGCTGATTGAGAACCTTCAGCTGCCGCTGGGCGGAGGACGGCGACTTGGGCGGGGTTCGGATCACCGCCACCTTCTTCTCCTGGAGGACGCTGAAGGACTTTGGCGTGTGGCTGCCGGGCGTGCGAGAGCCGGGGGTGCGGCAGGAGTAGGTGGGGGGGGTGCCGGGCGTGACGGCGGTGGAGCCGGGGGTGGAGGTCCCGCTGCGGACTGATCGGGAGCGTGCAGACTCTGTACCTTGAGAGAAGAAGAGATACGTGTCTGGATTACAAGGACGAAGAGGAGAGACGTGGAATGAAAGGAAACCCGTCCTGGGCAGAAAACACTTTGGACGAAGAGGAAAAGGGAGGAAGACAGATGGGGAAAAAGAGAAAGACAATACAGCAACAGGTGGATTGGAGTGACCCTTCATGTGGTTGTCATGGAACTGTTAGCACTGCCCTGCTGTCCGTTTCCACAAAACAAACAACCCAGGTCAAACAAAACTGTTTGACAAGGACATTGTGAAAGCAGCTTGTTGCCATAAAAAACAGGAAGTAGCGACCTGTTGTTGTGGATCCCACCTGTTCCACTGATAAAGCTTACAAAGCCAAATTTAACGCATTTAAAAATGACAAATTTGGTAACAAAACTGCATAAACAAGCTTGCAAATTCACCCTATTTCTGATTGGAAAATAAAGTTTTTTTAACTGTAAATGTGCAGGAAATCAGGCACGCTTTGCATCTTGCAACCCTGTTATGCATTAATTATAGAATGCAATGTAAGGAGACGAGATGCCGCTCGCTTCTATACATAATATATAAAAACAAAAAGCCCTTTACACTAATAACCAGGTGTCACATGTCGATGAGCAGGGTGTGATGGGTCTAACAGGAGCTACTAGGTGGTCTACCTGCCATACCACGGGCTCTTCCAGACCTGCTGTCCGCTCTGGACTGGATCGCTTTTGAGAGGGGAGCGGCAAAAAGGGAAGAGTGAACAAGGATGTGAAGGGAAACAATGTGGTCGGAGTTAGAATTTGATAAAAATCATTCGAAAGAAAGTGATTGAGGAGAGTCACAGTATAAGCGTGAGACATTAAAGAGGCAATCTGCTGTGTAAGAGGAGTTCATTTTAGGAGTGTGTGTGTGTGTGTGTGTGTATTCTTACAGGTTGGCCTGGAGGGGGTGCCGTCTTCTTGTTCAGCAGCAGGGATGTGGCGTGTCAGAGATTTGGCTGGTCTGGGCAGAGACGACCTCTTCTCTGGGCTGCGGTATGCTCTCTCCTGAACAAACACACACCGTGGAGTCAACGGCCGAGCTCACTCACCGGTTAAAGCTCCCTGTCCAACCCCTGTTTTCATTTTACCTTCTCTGCCCATTTGTGTGGCAGAGGGGAATGGAGGGAGCATGCAGAGGAGGGACGGGCCTCATTGAGCTCCGCCTGCACCAGGGGGCTCCGTTTAAGGCTACAGGCAGAGTCGGGCCGGGGGGGCGGGTGATCGGTTCCCCGGCGCTGAGCTGCCATCTTTAACAGAACGGCCCTCGTGGGGCTCTGGACCCGAAAGCCACGGCGAGAGGCGGGAAAGCATGCAGGGATGTGAGGCAGAGGTGACAAGCAGATGGAGAGACGAAGGCGTGAGATGGGATGGAGCGGACCAAACTGACAGCTTACGGCACAAAACAAACTGCACGGCACTCAAGAAAACAACGTGATGATTTGTTTTAAGAGAAGCCTTGAATGGATGGAGATGTTTATTCAAAAGACGTGAAACATAATGAAACTTTTAGGTGAAAGATGAAGGATGGGAGTTCAAGATATATCTAAAGGGGCCCCTGTACTGCACATTATACGCGTTGGTAAAATAGTGAAACCTGTCTGCCTTCTCTTTATTTGACTTCTATACTCACAGATGTTCTCTGTCGAGACTGGCACGAGGACAGAGGGCGGCATGCAAGACAAAATGAACGTGCACGTAGAGAGAAATAACATGCAGACATTCAAAAAAAAAGGAAGAAAACATCCAGTTTGTCATGCAAACAAAAAGCCCCGTTACACAGTTATATGCTGTGAAATGTACGGAGAGAGCGAGAACTGATGTGTGTGAGAGATAAAGAACCACAGGGAATAACCTCATCCCATTAAATGTGTGTGTGTGTGTGTGTACTGCAGGGTCTAGTATTTCCTCCTATATGCTTGAAGATGATGTATTCACTGCTGCATTCATATTAACATGACTAAAATGCTTAATGCTAATAACCATTAATAATTAATAAGCATGCATTTAAAATAAAGCGAGTGCGCACGTGTGTCATGATGGTGGTAGTACTTACAGTGGTCCTCTCCCTGGACTGGTGGGCCACACTGAGGGGCATATGGCTTTCCATACCTGAAAAAAAAAGAGTTCATCAGTAATGATCGATGTAATCCAACAAGGGAGACACATTTGAGAATGTGACTTTTTGCACACAGCACACATACGCATCCATAAAAACGTACACGTCGGAAATCATTTTCGTCACTCAAAGACCCTTTCAGAGCAGCTGACCAAACACACAACCTCCGACATGCAGCCATTTCCCAGCAAACGCATACACGTGTCATTGAAATGATCAGAAAAAGAATGAAACCAGAGTTGCAATCGCAAATCACAGAGGCGTCAGTGAGCAGAAATAAACATGAATATGAGGCCAAGCAGGAGTAGATACTCCTTTTCAGATAAAATGAGAACAAAGACAAAAAAGACAAAGCAGTTGAGCTGATTTAAAAAAAAGACCGCAGCACATGATGTTTGCCAGCTACATTGCACCCGTGTGATTCGTCAAACAGCCATTGATAGAGAGAGAGAGTAAAGTCCATAAAACACCTGTTATTGTATGTTTGTAGCAACAATTAAAACCCTAAATTGTTCAAGCTTTGACTCAATTGAATGTGGTAAAATAGAGAAATCTTAGTAATTAGTTGACACTCTCTCTATCCACAGCACTAATTCCCGGTGAAGACTGTTCACCTGTGGCCTTTCGTCTAGCAGAGCCGTGAAGCAGAGCGGGCCTAGGATGTCTGGCCGCCGCTTTGGCTACACTCTTTCGAGATGGAGAACGACTTTGGAGGGCTGACACCTTTATCTGGTCAGCCCTCCTCACGGCTACTAGCAAAGAGGAGAGACAGGATTATACCAACATGCAAACCTCGGGTTAAATGCACTGCAAAGAGCCTAAATCTGTGCTTCAAATCAATATAATACAAAATACATCATTTGCATCTTGAATACAGAATTGGAACCTTTTTTCTTCTTCATCTCCTCTCTTGGTGGATGGTGGCCGGGTACTTTGCGGGACACTTTACTCTCAGTGGTGCCAGGGTGGCCCCTTCCTCTGCCAGGGGCCCGTTTAGCGGGTCTGTCCACCACTGGTGTAGTGGTGGGACTCTGGACCTGAGGAAGGGCTTCGATTTGCTCAGTCATGATACTTTTGTCATCATCTGCAGTGGGGGAGGGATTAAAAGAGGACTAATTCTCCACATTCCTAGCTAGCCGGGAGCTAGCTTAGCACAGAAGACACATTAAGCGTTGTGGTGTAAACTAGTTTTCGGTGTTAAAAAATACATTAAGTGTCTTAAACATTTACTTGTGATTAATTTTGCAAGCTCGGGGTACCTTGTGAGTCCATCCAGCCACTGTCTGTATCTAGCAGGGAGACGTCCATGGTGGTTTCATCGTTAGGTGCCTGACTGGTCTGGCAGAGCACAGCGGAAGTCTCTTCCACCTCCTGACCAATCTCGATGTCTTTCTCCTCTTCACACATCCTCTCCTCCCCCTCATCCTCTGTTGTTTTCATCTCTTTCTCTTTGCCTACCCCATCAGAACCAACGTCCTCCACTGTTTGGTCTGCCTTTACCACCTCGCCCTCCTCTTTCGTCCCTTCATCCATACTTATATGTGCGTCTTCGTCCTTATCCACCCCTATCCAACTATCTCTGCCACCTTCATCCGGTTGCAGTGGTAGATCATGATCAGAGCATGGAGACAAGTGCGAACTGTCAGTCACAGGGTCCCTATCATCACTGTTTTGCACACTGTGACTCCAGTCTTCTGCGCCAGACTTGGGATCGTCTTCCGCCATCTGATCGCCTACCGTCAGCCTCACTTTGATTGGACTCTTAGGCCCTTCATCTTCCTCCATTACCTCTTGAGGCTCTTCAGCAATCTCAATATCGTCCTCTTCATCTGCTTCTTCCTCTACTTGTGCTTGAGGTATGATGATGACTGGGGAGGTTATATGTGGTTTTGGTGCGCCTTTAGCCACCTCCTGTAACTGGATTTGGTCATCTTTCTCATCCAATGGTTTTTCTGTGCTTAAATCCTGACCAGCTTTTGAGGTCTCTTGCCTTTCTATTCTTTCTAATCTTGTAGGTGTCCCACGCTCACTTTGAATCTTCTCGCCATCTTTTTCTGTGCTCTCTCCTGAAGACTGAGATGATGCTGAAGGTATGTTTGCCATTTCTGGTTCATCCCCTCTTTCTTCTGAATCCTCCTGCTCAGATTTACGCATTTCTTTGTCCAACTCTGTCTGTGTCTTATCAATCCTCTCAGACTCTGGATCATTCTCTGCTTTAACCTCTGGTCGGACATCTTTCGCTGCCTTCTCTCCAGTAATTTGGGTTTCTAAGGGTGTACCATTTGGGGACTTGGGAGTGGTGGGAGTTGGGGGAACCTTGCTTCCAGTTTCCAACGGAGTGAAAGTAAAGGACCTGTCTGGTGGGATGGGAGAAGCCTCTCTGGAGGGGTCTTTTTCAATGTCTACCTCAGGAATTGCTTGGATCTTTATGTCACCAGGCAGGCCACTCTCCAAACGAAACTCAGTCAATCTGTCTTTTGAGGAAGTCAATGGGATTCTTAGACGATCGGGCTTTACTCCACTTGTCACGGCCCTCTCAAGAATCATGGTGCTTTTGACTGATGAGTCTTTCTTTTCGGACACAGTTTTTTGAGAAATCTCAGGGATAATTCCTTCATGAATTCCTTCAACTTCCGTGTCCCCAAGCTCCTCCTCAACCTCACTTTCCATTGAAGGGAAACGCTGGTGCGGAGAGCCTCCAGGACTAGGTACATCGGCAGGAGACGGCATGGGCCCTGCGTACTCATTGAAGACACAGTAGCCCAGTTCCGCCAGTTGGTTTTCCCCTCCTACCACTCTTGAGGTTTGATCTACCAAGGCCAGCTTGGCCAAAGAACTCCCTACCAGAGCTGATACATTGGCGGGCACGGACTTTCGCCTCATGTGGTCAAGCTCCCTCCTCTCTAATGATGGCCGAGGCAGATCTCCAGCCAGGTCCAACATTTCAGAGAGACTGCCTGAATGTTCAAGACATTTGTGCTTATCAGAAAGGAAAGGCTTGTCTGCCTTTGCCTCTGGAGGTGAGTCAGGGGTAGTTGGGGTAATGGAGACAGCTGGAGGAAATTGGTGTTGGCTCTCCACAGATGGAGTTAAAGGGTAAACCTCAGATTCATCAAAGCTTCCACTGATTGGACACAAGGTCGTTGACTTCTCTCCCTTCCCTATTTGTCCTGTCGAAGATCCAACAGTAATGTTTAGGGAGAGGCTTCTTTGTTCGAGTGACATCTTACCAGGAGATATTTTGGCTGAGCTCTCCTGTTGTTCTCCGAGCTTCTCCACAATGCTTTCAGTGTCCTCACTCAACTTTTTCTCTGCTGCTGTGCTGAGTTCGTAATAGCTCTGGGTTTGTGATGACTCCTTTTCGTGGCTTTTTGAGGATGTCTCAAAGTAGGTTTTTGTTCCAAACTCTGTGACAGGTTCTGGACTTGACCCGTCTGCTTCTTGCCTTTGGTCCTCTTTTTGAACATCAGTCACTGGTATCTCATGCAACTCAATGTCAGTGCCACTATCTTGGCCCTCCTTATTTATCCCCTCAACCGTCTCTGGATTTTCCATGCTTTCAGTCATAGGGGCTCCTGATTTGCTTGGTAAGATATCTCCCTCTTTGTCGTCCTCCTTAAGATTTGATAACTCCTCTGTTAGCAGAGATTCTTTAGCTTCTTTTTCTTTGGACTCTACAAGCAGGTGGCTCTCAGCAGCCTCTTCTACTACATCCATTCTCTCTTGGTCACCCTGCTCAATTGAAGAGGTGTCAGAGAGCTCTTTCTCTTTGGGCGGGGGAGGTTCAATCGAGGCGCGCTCTGCACCTTCAGGTGTTGCTCTTTCAACAGCCAACCGTGTCTCTTGTAGCGACGCCACTTGAGGTTCATCTTCCTTCATAGCAGACTCACAAGATTCCTGACTCATACATTCTTCTGGCTGGGCTGTGAGTTTGAAGGATACTGTACAACTTTGTACAAAGTCCTATAAGCTAAAAGCTTTGCTTGAAGCATCCACAAAAGCTAGCCAATACAGTCAAGCCGAGGCCTTCTGCACATAGATAGAGTAGCTCTCCAAGCAAAACACACAGCACAGTGTATTTTGCAGCAGGCCATAACAGCACAGTGGGGGGTCACAGCACCTATAGCGTGCAGAACTGGAATGAAGGAATGAGTTGCATGATGTCAGATGGCAAGAAATAAATCTACACAAATATATTGAATTCCTATTGCAATACACACGGATTGACAAAACACAGTCAACCTGATATTAACATTTTTTGTTGTTGATGTAAGTGAGTGTTAAGTGTCATTACGGGTTTCTACAGCAAGTACGGAGGTGGATTCATCTTTACACTGCTTGGAAGTACATTTATTCAGGGTATGTTCTGAATTCAATTAACCTTGGAGACGATAAGGATGGTGATACATGTCCAATGAGGGTGTTATGTAATAAATGTAAGTGTGTCCTTAGTAACAATAGGAAAACAGAATTATCCTTTGCCTTGGGATGAAATGAAAACATTGAAACTCAAAGAAAGTGAAATAGAACAGACTTCAAATACATTCAAGACTGATTCATTAAGCTCCCATACAGGTGGATGTACTCAGAAAACACACAATATTCCAGCAAAACCCACATACAAATATACAGACAACTAATTCTAGTGACACTTGACAGTGACATTTGCATTTGCAATGTAGCTGGCAATACAAAAGTGCAGAGCTGATCAACTCCAATGTGGTTGATCAGGTGTTCTAATGTCACTCCAATGAAAAGCAAATGGTTATGTTTTGCATGACAAAGCACAAAATCAAAATGCTACGTCACATCATTTTGCACATGGCAACTTCAGGTCGCAGAAGCTTAAGGATTTAAGAGCAACAAAGCTGCGGGAAGGTCGGCGGCAAAGCCTGAGTCGCATCACAAGTTATAAAACAAGAGTGGAAAATATTGAGCACCCATTAAAAGAGGATCATGCAAAAGAAAAAGGGTGACAGGTAAAAGACATTCACTCCACACGCTTTTTCAAAGAGGAAGGATGTACAGTTGCTCACACGTACAGTACACTCACACAAACTGTAGGCACGCGAACAAAACCCAAATAGAAACCACACACACCTTTTTGTGACGAGCTGTGTTCACCTTGATGACTTCCTCCATTGAGGACCTCAGGTGTCTGCGCTTGCTGGCAGCCCAAAGCCTGCGGCTCTGTTAAATAATCTGTCTGCTCTAGGAGCAAGTCTCCAGGCTCCTTACATGCCACTTCCTCCTGGTAACTGTGGGGCTCCTCTGGAGCCTCCTCCTCCTCCTCCTCATCCTGCTGTTGACTGACAACTTCTACTTTATCTTCTTTGAGCAGGGGAGGGGGGACACATAGATGAGACATGGAGGACAACAAAGCTCGGGGTTACAATGGGTTACTTTCAGCTCTGATGGAGATGCATGGGGACGCAATCAACACACCTTCTATCTTAGTCTTGATCTAATCACATTTAACATGAATTTTCAAAATATACTCTTCAGAGTTTGCACATTTGGTTTAGAGTTAATAGTCTGAGCGTCGTACTACAGTTGTATATCGCATATTTTAACCCTGACATGGATGCAATTAGTCGAAAATGAGAAAAATATTCTGAGGCCGCTTTCACAAGCCAGAGTCTGTTTGGCTTCTCCGAATCAGAGCGATATTGATACTTAAGCTATCCAATCAAAATGATGCTGCGGGGCTTGTACTCATGTTGACCTATCGTTTACCTCTATCCATCTCAACAAATGCCCACTCAGGCAGCCCATAATCCCCTGCATTTCGGTACACTTCCTGCAATTGGGTCAAATTACGTTCTCGCTGTAATCAAATTGCACTTGAGTCCACCTCGAGCCGTCTTGGACCGGTTGTTTTACGGACTAAATGTTGGCTTGTGAAAGCGCCCTTTACGATTAGTTACTGTTTATTAACGAATAACTGGCGTTAGTCATAAACATGCACTATAGTGGGACTGCGCTTTTGTGATTGCATGCCGCACGCAAGAAGGAAGTGATCAGAAAGCAGACGGTTGCTGTTCTCTGTGAGCAAAGAGCTGAAAGCCAAATCTGTGATTTACTCCTTGAGGAAATCAACAGACACGATGAGCAACAGAGGAGATGTTTGGAGGAGAAAGCAGACTAGTGAGATGAAGGGCTCCGGTGGCAGGTTATGTACTACAGCGTAAAGGGAGGAAGGGATGCTTGGGTTGTCTAGTCCTGGCATCCAGGAACAATACAACTAATATTGAACTGATATTGGTAAAAATGGACCAAAGTGCGAAGAGGACAGGACAGTGTGGCACATGCTGCAGACTTCTTAAAAGCTGATTTAGCGATCAGCTGACATGCAAGGCGACAGAGGACCCGGACATTAAAAGGGACCAGAAGAAAGAGGAGGAGTTTATCTAATCATGCCAGTGGCTGCAATGAGAAACTTGGAATCCTGGATGTGTTTGCTGTCTTCTTTTTGAGATATATATATTTATATTTGTACCACTCTCACAACCATTCACACTCTCACCCTGAATGGTCTGAGTGGTTACAAGTGTGAGTGGGTGTACCTTGTGCCACGGGCCCAATCTGCTCAGCGGATGGAGAGGGGGGAGGGGAGGGAGGCAAATTGGCTGAGTCATCCACTGTGAAGGGAGAGAGAGAGAGAGGGAGGGAGAGAGAGAGAGAGAGAGAGAGAGAGAGAGAGAGAGACAGACAGACAACACCGGGAAGACAAGACACGGATGGGTGGAAGGAAATGAAACACTAATAACTCTGCTGACCTCGTCTCTGTGGGTGGCCTCCCTTTGAGTTTGGAACAATGCTCGTTGTGTGTGTTTGTTTGATGAATCTCAAGCTCCTCTAGGATTTGATTAGTGGCCAGTCGGGCCTTTTACTCAATGTCAAGTGCAGATGGACGCATCTTGAGCGCCAACTTACCCCAGATGTTGTATAAAAAACAAACAAACATATACCGGTACTGTGTCAGATTGTACTGGCTCAATAATCAGATTCAACCATAAAATATCATGGATATCATAATGGAAATTAAGGGTTTCCCTAGATGTACACATGCACATTGACATCGCATGCTTGGAGATGTAAGCATGACCTAATAGGGAGCGAAATCCTCTTTTCATCTAATTTCCCCTTTATGTTTTTCTCTTCTTCAACTTCCTTTATCTTCCCCCATTTCTCTCTCTTCTCCTTTAAGCCGGACTTTGCACACATATCCCGCTGCCTTTGTTTCCCAGTTATAATGTGATAAATATGATGTATTTTGTTAGTGAGATTCAGTAACCTTTAGCCAACCACATCATCATGTTTCTGAGCTTACAGAGTTTTATCCGATGCATTTTTTTCCAAAGTGCAAAGAGTAAATCATGTTTCTGACAGGCAATCGCCTTCAACGTGCAACACGATAAAATAAAACCGCTTTATTGCAAGATACCTCGCCTGTCCTTCACTTTTTAATCAAAGCTTGGAGACTTTCCAACTAGAAGTCATGGAGCTTTCTGGTTAACTTCCAGAAAAGGTCCAGATGCCCTCTACCAGGTGTCTCGGGGGACTAAAGCGTTGTCCTTCAACCTTTGGTATCGCTGCCACAGCAGCTTGGTTGTGTTCAGTACTCATTTAAATGTGAAACACGTGCCTTTTTGTGGATTGACTGCTCTTGCTTGGCACCATGGAACCAATCCCATTTACCCAGACCCATCTGGCAGTATGTGTGGGCGGTCTAAATCAATGTTATTGACCTGGTGCTGTAGTCACATGCTCGCACACACACCCACACACACACACACACACACACTCACAAACACACCGTGTCTGCGTTCCTACCTGTCGCTCCGGGATGTGCAGCTGCCTCACCGTGGAATCCGTTCTCCCTGTAGGCGGAGCTGTAGGCGGAGTAGCCATTCTCGCCGTTCTCCTGGCCGTTGGAGGCCCAGTGCTCGTCTGGCTGCCGACCGTCTGCCATGCCTGCCTGCTGGGACGCCGGGGAGGGGACAGGTCACCTGCTGGAGCAAGTGACGGGGGAGAGAGAGAGAGAGAGAGACAGATGATAAATATCTCATCTCAGCTGACCGTGGTACAGGATTCACACTGCACGGTGAAGATTACAGATCCGCCACCAGAGGGAGTGAGGTGCTACACTCTTCAGCATACCGGCTAGTCTTTGTCTCAGCATCCATGTGCTGAGACAAAGACCAGACTAACAAAAATAGCTGTTTCTACTCTGTTCTATTTTTTATTTTACTTCAACAGTGGATGTGACTCCCAAAGCCTTCCTGAATGTGGCTCCTAAATGTTCGTTCCTGTTGGCGTGACGCCATGTGCCTTCAAATTTGATGCATGCTAAACGGACACACTTGCCACTGAAGAGGTGAGCCTCGTAAAGAAAACACCTTAAACAAACCGCGTATTAATCCAGAATATACGATGCCACAAAGACACAGCTGTTAAGGTGCACTGCAGCAGGAAGCTCATGAAATGGTCGGAGGGGAGGGGGAGGAGGGGGGGCATGTGAACACACCCTTTATATCCCCTCATCCTCGATGAGGAGGCTGTTACCATGGCAACCAGAACAGGTCTTATGGGGGTCCGGCAGATTGGTTTGACAGGCTTGCCCCCCCCCCCCCCCGCCGCCGCCTTCAGACAGCACTGCTACAGCGCAACAAGCTCTTTCCCACCATTTATAAGAACAAAAGACTTCGCCCCAGTCAAGTCTGCTGCTACTGAAGTATCCACACTCTAGTCAAGCATGTTACCAGAATAAAAGCCTTTTTTTACCCTTAAGAGGAAACGCATAATGTTGCTTTATAAAGGGGATTAGCATGGGGCCCTCCCTTGCCTGGCAGTTTCACAAAATTGCATCATTATCATCAGCTGCCGCTAATTTCATCAGAACAAATTTATCACTGAGGCCGAGGACAGGAGCTGCTTTTTGTCGGAAAATGTTGAGAAATTGAAGATGTAACTGAGGTTTTCCAGCCTGCTGAGACAAACAAATCAAGCAGCAGGCCTGAAATACATGTAAAACTCCTCTCTCCTCTCTCCTCACTCCTTCTCCTTTCTCTGCAGCGCTGCATGACAACAGGCTCACAGTGACCGGGTGCTGATGTCTGCTGCAGACGTGAGGATCAGAACCGAGAAAAGAAGAAGAGAGGAGAGCAGAGGAGAGGAGAGGACACCTACTGATACACAGGTATCGGGCCACACTGTCTGAGACAGAAAATCTCAGCCCAGGGTTCAGTCAGAGGCGAGTCTAGTCTTAGCTGTTACTAAGGAAGAAAACCGGTGCTAACGGAGGTTTAGAGCTGCATTGAGCTGCTGTTTTGGCAATGTTACGCATTGTCCATACAAAAGGATGGCATAAACCATGGCTGCTTACATAAATCCATACATACATTTAGATAAAAAGGCACTTAATTGCAGAGAAAAACACAAATTCTAATGCATTAAACTCCAGATCTGCTGCAAATACCTCTTTTATTATGTGTCGGCTTGTTGTCTATGCTGATGTTTTTGTATTTGAATGCCTCCTCTATCAGCAGACTGTAGAATACCAAGAACCACTGGCCTTTTAATGTGGTTGAGTTATATTAGTTGTGCCCATGTGACACCCGTCCTGTTACATCACAATGCAGAGAAAAGTTTATTCTCTCCCTTTAAATGTAAACACTGGTACAATTAGATACTGAGCGCATGTCAAACTATTTAATTGTCTCCTGATATCTGGGTTTGCCCACCCTTCAGGACCGGGCTCTCCAGGCACACCTTGTCATCCTCCTGCGGTTAACGTGATCCGACACCGCCCTCTCCCATCGCTCCCTTTGAGCTGCTTTCCAGTCGTATTGTGTTAGACAGAAAAGGATAAAGTGTCTAACGGGCATCTTTCCAAATATAACACCACCAAAGAAGCAGACGGTCTTTATAAAACATACACTGCACTGATGGAAAATTGTGCTTTTTCGCCTCTCTCATCTCATCTGAAGACACAATACATTTTACTATTAGGGTCAGTCTGCAATCTGCTTCGTGGCTAGCTGACAAAGTGCATACAAACACTGCTTTTATGTGCAGGAAAACCTCATTAAAACACTGATGTGTCAATCGCCTGCAGACGAGAAGTAATCTCTGGTGCCATTTAGAGTGACACCAGGAAAAAACAACCTCCTCTTCTGCCCTAAAATAACACCTACGGTGAAGCTGTGACACTTAAATTAGGTTATCACATTATCTTTTCTAGAGATTTCAAAAAAACACTCAATCGTGTTTGACTTTCAGGAAGGCTAAAGCTCAGCACAACTGCACAGCATGTGAACCACCAAAGGGTTAAATCAACAGCACTGGGAGTCAAAGGAGGACTGTCAAGTCCCGTTACATCTCGGGATGGAAGTCTTGCACTGAGCACGCCAGCAGGAGACAAGAGAGAAGGTGTGGCGGTGGGCCTGAGGCTCGTCTGACTTCTCTCCCTCTTTCTTTTGTTTCGCGGTCCCCCCCCCTGCTGCACTTCGCTCTACCTTCCAGCCTCCTATGCCGACTCCACCCCATCCCGGTCCCTAATCCGACCTCACTTGCCTCCCATTCTGCGCCTCCCCCCCCTCCACCAACCGCACCCCAATCTGGGTCACTCATCACGCCTCCGTGGAGCGGCGCTCACATCGGAATGTCACCATCCATTTAGGAGGGAGGATGGAATCTCTGGCAGCCCGTCTCAGTGCGCCAACCTGGCCTCAATCCTCTGTGTGAGCGCCCCGAGTGAGTCTGTCTGTAAGTGTGTGTGTGTGTGTGAGCCTGGTCTCTGATTTTAGGTATGATGTTCTACATCCTTATCATTGATGGGACAGTTTATAGTATAATTTTAGCTGTGAATATCATTTGTGCACACAATTGTGGAGGCCATACTACCGAAAATGTCCTTAGAAATGCTGTGTTATGTCATTTTGAATTCATATTTGTTATAATAATCCTTATTTAATCCTTAATATCCTCTTTCTCTCCTGTATCCTATCATTTCTATCATAATAATTTACGATATTTCAAGGGGATATAGCAGTTTTAGAGACAACAAGAAAGGTCAAAGTTGGCATGGAAGTGATATTTCCTCTCATTAAAGGTCATTCAAAGCTTCATTAAAGCACAGTATTATTAGAATATAGACTCAAAATCCATACAAACACAGACACTGTGTGGCTGATGGGTAACTGTCACACTCAACAGTAGCCCCAAAGAGGAAAGTAGGACACTCAAGGTTGCCGTGAACCCAGAACCCAGAGACTTCCTCCTGAGCGGCAGCAGACGGGCGGATTATGTTTTCGTTGACTCAGCGAGACATGCCAGGGGATTGACGCGGAATAAACGCCGCCATTGGAGTGTGAATGGACTGTGAATACGGCGAACGGCAGCATGGAAAACACACGCCCATGTTAATCCGAGGTGTGGGGCTGACTCCACTCCTTGCAGATTAAGTACCGTAATGACGGCAGTATAGGCGCACTGGGAACTAACGAGGCTTCAGAACTCTCATCGTGCCAAAACATCTGAGATAAGCAACTGTGACAATAACCGCAGGAGGATGACAAGGTGTGCCTGGAGAGCACGGTCCTGAAGGGTGGACAATAACAAGTTACAAGTGGGATTTGCATCCACTTTTATTCACACAGTGTTCCTCAAAGGGCTTCGGAGGTCTGCTGCAAGTGTCCAGATGAACATGAGATGATGTCTATGACCTCACAAGCAATCAGCTGTTAGATAAATATTGCTGTGGTGCATTATACTTCTGTATAACTCAAAATTAAGTAGTATAGCGATAATGACAATCCAATATTATCATCATTATAAATGATTCATATACCATTATTTCCCTCCAGTAAAAGAAGCTGTGACAGTCAATCCATTTCTTTTTGCTTGTAAATTAAATGGCATACTGTGATGAATCGATTGGTATTATTGGATGTCAGATGTTTTTCCTGAGTTTTCAGGTTGGAAACTGAATTTCCTTTGAAGAGTGAGACTGCTCACATGTATTCCCTCCTCTCACTGCCTGCCTGCTTGCTTTCCCTTCTCTTTAGTTTCAGCCTCCGGAGCTCATCAGAGGAGTCGATGCTGCCTGGCACACCCCGCGCTGATGTCATTGTTCCCATGGTGATGTGAGCCCCGGCGTGGGAGGGGCTGGTGGTGGTCAGGAGGGGGGGGCGCCGGCTGCAGAGAGAGCGGACTTGGACCACGTTGTGGAGAACTGAAATAGGTCACCGGATCCTCCAGGCGAAGCCCGCCGGGGGTCCTCCATAACCGCACTGACACAAATAGCTGGCGAGCCTTTTAAATTCATCGATACGCTGGCTGCTGGTACTGTTGATGCCATTTTTAGACTTTTAGGCTGATGTGGGTGCTGTCTTATCAGAGTTACACAACAGCAAACTGTTGTATAAACAAAAGAGTGCCATCTTAAAAGCTTAAACAACTAAAGTGATATAACAGGATGTCTTGGTGCAGCCCAAATGGAGCGCTTCCTTGTTTACACAGTATTACTGTAATTGTATTTGGGTTAAAAGCAGAGATTCACAGGCTAATTCTGCACAACAATTCCTGCTAATTGTCCCAAACCAGAAACATAAAGAACCCACTGTGACGTTTACACACAGCGCTGGGCTCCCCGCTGTGTTTCCCAAACACAACGTCCCGTCCGTCTCGTCCGCTTAGCGGTCAGTCGCTGCCTCCTTTCAAGGCCGAGGGGGATTATGATGGCTGCCGACAGCCCACGCCCTGCACGTCCACGCTCGCACACACACACCTACACACACTCACTCCCCTGACCAAAACCCCAGCGCATGCACAAACACCCAAAAAAAAACCCGCGCGCAACCGCTCTCATTGACGCCCCCGAATGCATCCACGGAGCTTAAACAACCCACAACTCTCTGGCTGGGAGCAAACACATTGTTAACATGAGCTAAGTATAGACACACACACACACACACACACAAACACAAAGACCTCTCTGAATTTACCACCAAATCTACATTTAGCCACTCGCTCTGTCATTTCCCTCCCCCGGCATTATAGCTCACATTTATGCAGCTCGCAAAAAAAACGTAAAACACGAGTTTCGAGTTTTACGGCTGCTTTTATTTTAGCGGGGAAAAACTATCTCGCATGACATCAACCCAAACAATTGCCCCGTCTCCCTTCCAACATGTTTGCTGAGCATAATTCCCTCTCTATTACACATCCTTGGACAGCCCAAGCTAATCATCTGGCTGAGTGCAGCCACTTAGATCTGACTCCGGGGGCCCCATGAGTCATGGGAAAAGTCAGTGTGAAATATCATGGGTGGGGGGGAAGGGGGGGATATGAGTAGAAGTAGTGCATAGCATACCAATCTGGCAGCAGTCCAGACTTCTGTGTTTCTGCCTTTTCTTTTGAGTTACTGCAGCGTGAGATGATCCGAAACTCGTTAGCTTACCTGACTTGAGCGGCCTTCACTGACGGATGAAACAGACGAGTGCTGAGTCGACGCGTTTGCTCAGACCTGCGTGAAAGAAAGAAAGAAAGAAGGAGGTAGAGAAGAGGGAAGACGTGTTAAGAGCTTCAATAAACCGCAGCACTAAAGTTTGCACACAACGAACACAACAAACAGAATAAAAAGCTGAGAAACATATGGTGGAAAACAGACCAGTGTTCAAAAAAGTGACTTTAGAAAGGATGAGATAAACAGAGGTCAGTAGTTTCCAAGGCAGCTGCAAGGATGATGATAATCATCCAAACAGAAAGTGATTATTTTCAACTGATTACAAGTGAACGTGTCATCTGTGTGCCAACAGACTCCACCGAGATTTGTCAAATTCTTGGATCAGTCCGCGGGGGCCGAGCCAGCGGGATGAGTTAAGGCTCAAGCGTCGCCGCGGAGGAACACAGATCTGCACATTTACTCTGCTTTTTGGATTGTCAGGAGGTAGAAAACAGAGCATCCTGTTAACATTAAAGCAGTGTGAAAGGACTGGGGAAAGGGGGGGGGGGGGCAGTTGGACAGAGAAATGAAGAGACAGGCGATGAAGCAGAGAGAGCTGAGCAGAGATCCTCCAAACAGGAAGGAGGATGATTTATTAGAGAGGAGGCCTGGAGTGAAGAAGAAGGAAACTGAATTCACAGAGGAGGAAACTGAATTCCTCCTAAAAGGATTTCACAGAGTGCACTTTACTTTGTTATATGCAGCAGATCGTTACTGTTGAGCTTTTAATGTTGTGGATTTACTTGTTTTGCTCATGACACTTAAGGGCCACCATTCATTCTTTGCAAAAAAGCAGAGAAAGAGACCGAAAAGTTCATAAATCACAAAAAAGAGAGAGAAAAAAGAGACAGTAGGTCACACAGGAAGTCTCTTCTGGGGGAAGGCTGGCCGGCTGGCCGGCCGGCGAAGCTTAGCCTGAAGAAGAACACGATGAGGAGAGAGGAAGATGCAGAGAGATGTGTGCTCGCCGCCCGGCCCGACGATATCAGGAGCGAGACAGAAATAGAAGCCACCTTTTTAACCGTCGCAGCAAATGATCCCGCTGTCACGCAGCAGTTGGCCTGCTTGTTATGAAACCGTAATCTCCCTCAACACAATTCGTCTTTTTGTGCACAAATGCTTTTATTAGAGGATGATGCTATTTGACTGATGGGCACAAACGGTGAAGGTGCGACTTTACAAGGTTGGACACACAAGCAATTTGTCTTCAGCGTCTTGACCTTGACCTCCCGGGAGGAGGGAGGGAGGCCAAGCGTGTCAAACAGAAGGCAAAGAGAGAAGAGACGGAGGAAGGGAGGAGTCGAGGAGAGAGGAAGGAGGGGAAGGAGGTCTGAGAGGCTGACCTAATCCACAGATTTGACTTCATCATCAGAGACGAGGCAAACAGGAAATGAATCCTAATCTTGGAGCTGTGCTAAAAGGCCTGATAAACCTCGCTGAACTCTGCTGAAATGAGGCGAGATAACGGCGAACATCACAGGAAGACATTTCCACAATTATCTGGTCCAGATTTCTCCCCCTCTCTCTCTCTCTCTCTCTCTCTCTCATGCTGCAGAACTCACTTTTAAACTCACCCATGCTCAGCTTTTAGAAAGGAGAGAAACCATCACATTATGCAAGAAGAGGTCAGATAATTCTTCATATTCATAAATAATAAGGAAAATGTAGCTCGTGCCAGGAAATGACATGATTTATGCTAATAAAGCGGCTGTTGATGCTGCAGTGGTTTTCCCAGTCTGCGTTTCTGTCCTCTCCTCTGAGGTCTCCGCTTCCTCGCCTTTTAACTTGGCCATCGCTCCAAACTCCTCATCTATAATCCACAAAGACAGCCTCCTGCTCCCCAAAGACGTACGCGCACGCACACGCATCAGAGCCACGAGGAGTCAAGAGTATTCACGAGAAGACTTTCAAAATAAAACAACATTATTTCATTCATTCTTTCTTGCAATTACGAAATTGCAAATCTCAGCCCGTCACACGATAGACAGGCCGAAACAGCACTTCTCCTCGCAGCGCTATGCAAAACCAGGCAGGACCAGGTGCAGGTCTTTGTGCACCCCCCCCCTTAAGAGTCCATATTCATATAGACACGTAGGTTTCTTAGCGGCCTGAGAGCATCACGCACATTCATCCGTCAACATGACGGAGCCTGCAGGCCGCGATTTTACGACTCTGGAAAACCCTCAAGAATGTGAAGACGCAAAAAATGTGTAAAAATGTAATATTTTTAGGGAAGACTGCAGCTGTTAAGTGTTGTTTTGTATAGTGCAGCTAATAAGTAGGCAAGCATCTTATGTGGCAAACATAGCTTGAAATCTCTACATTCAAGCTCAACGTCACCAACTTCTGCCTGAAATAACAACGCCGTCTATTTTCTCCGGCTGCGTCGGTCTGTCTGGCCCACCAGCGTCATCCAGCTGCAAACCCGTCACTTGTCAACAGACACTTCAGGGCGTTCGGTCAAAGTCGAGGGTGGTGTTGACGCGACCCCGATGCCCCCTTTCTCCTACAGTTTGCCTCTGAAAACAACCTGCATTACATATTAATCTCTGATGGGGATCAGGCGCCTTGAAGGCTAAAAAGCACTGCGGCACGAGAGGTTGATTGACGGAGGGAAAGCTATAGGAACAATGGCCTTCTCTTTCACACTTGGCATCTCGGTGACACCTACATGTAGCTCTGTTACAGTCCAAACAGCCGTTGGCATCAGGGTGACTCCGAAACAATGTCCCTATCTCCCACTGTTTTAGCCCTGCGACCGACAGTCGGTGCAGCAGCGGCCTCCCTGCCAAACGATGACCTCGCTCTGAGGGGATGGAGGAAAAATGGGAAGAGGAGGAGGATGATTGGGGGGACAGGATTCCATTTGTGACCCCCTGGAAAAAGGAGGACAGAGCGGGGGCGCAATTGCCCCCTCTCTGTCCTTCCCCTCCCGCGCCATGGTGTGTCATTCGAAAGTTGGTTCCCAGGAAAGCACAGCTCGCCTCAGAGCCGCCACTCTCTCAGGCGGACAAGAGACAACATCAACTAAAATGTCCTGTTGTTGCGACTTGAAAAGGGAAAGAGTGTCAGACGGTAAGAGGAAGACAAAGAGAGAGGAGAGTGGGGACGTGCAGAGGGAGGAAGAAAAGAAAAGGTGGGAGAAAAAAGGGCAAAGGCAGGGAGTCAGAGTCCTCATCCTCCTGCTCACATACAAAACAATGCCCGTCAGTCCCCAAAGCTCCTCTCGACCGAGCCGTCAGCAAACTTGTGACAGCCGGCTCTGCCGTCGCCGACAGCCCGCGTGTCCCGCGGTCTCGTTTGTTTTTTCGTGTGCTTTGTACATCTCTCGGTAAACATTCGCCGGCGCACACAGAAGCAGCAGCGGCAGCAGCAGCACACTCTGGGTGAACCGTCCTGCCGGCTGAATAATCAGAGTCGTCGTCTAGACCGGGTACGCCACAAAGAACTACGGGGTCACCAAAACACAGAGACAGCCCCCCTGGCTTATCACAACATCGGCTCTTTCACTCTGGTTGCTCGAGTATGTCGGCAGCAAATATCCTGGATAATTAGAATCTCAGCAAACAAAGGGGAGATGATGCAAAGGGAGGCATTGATTAGAGATCACAGGCATTCTCCGGGGGGGGGGGGGGGGTATAATAACTCATTATTTATCTCTGCTGCTTTGCTCGTGGTTTGCCGAGCATGAAAGCAAACTCCATGAAAAGATTCCCCGGCCAAAAAAGAAAGGAACAATATAGAACGTCTTACCTGGTGGGGCAGGGCGGCTTGTTTTTGTCTGCAGAAGAGAGGACTCACGGCTGGGTGGGGGGGTTGGGGGGGGCAAGGCAGCGGCTTCTGCAGAGAGAGGAAAGAGAGATTGCGATGAGAGACAGAAAAAAGGAGCGACCAGGAGTCATGGGAGCAGCGCCGCGCTGACAGAGATGGCTGATGCTTTTTCTCGCCGGCGAGCACTCTGCTGCAGCTCACACACACACACACACACTCTCACACACACACACCGAGCCAACATGCATGCTGTCTCACAGGTCTCCCCCCCCCTCCCCTCCCCTGACTTTCCCTTCACCAGCACACACTCTGCAACCAAACCAGTGTCTCCACAGCATTGGGGAGCGGTGGATAACAGGGGGATGGGCACAAGAAATGTGTGCGTTTGTGTGCACGTGGCAGCCACATTAATTCATGTTTGAAAGAGATATGAGGCTCATCCACCCCCCGGAGGGAATTGAGCTCCAAGATGAACCTCTATCCGAGGAATTTCCAGCGGCATATTTCATTCTCCTCTCGGCGCGTCTGTGCACATTTTGCTCAGACGGCGTGCATATTATGAACGCGTGCAGCATCTGAACATGACAGCGAGTGCAGCGCGAGTGGAAGAAGGGGCGCGGGGGCTTGTGCCCCGTGCTGAATAATGGCTCTGTCCTGGAGCTCATTTGCAGGCATGGCCGACTGCAGCAGCTCTGAGACAAAGACAGAGAGGGGGGGTCTGGGGGGGGGGAGAGGGTCTGAGTGAGAGACCGCAGAGGCCAGACGAGCAAAAGCATACAAGTCGGGAGTGCTGACTGCTGAAAGACTAATTCCCTGCTCATTACACCGACCTCAAAACCAGATGAAATGAACTATATTTACAGTCCGGGGGCTCAGAGTGGTCCCAGCCTTTAGCTGTCAAAAGTTGTGAATAAATACGAGAAATATGAGCTAAAGAGACGAACCAAACAAAGGAATGAGTGCAAATGCGGACAACTGAATAAATAAACAAAAAACAAAGAAACCAATCAAGCGAATACCCGCGCACACTCGTGTGTTATGATTTATGAGGTGAAGGCCTCATTGACAGCCGGATACCAGCAGAATATTTGTCATACGTCCCCTTTGATGCGTCAATAAAGGACCATTCCGCTCGTTGTTGTGGTGCCACTTCACCGTTTCGGTTCCCTACCGCTCCACTTCGTGTTGATACTCAAAACAAGACGAGTATTAAAACAGACGTCTCAACCTATACTTGAAGAGGGAAATAAATGAGCCCGCTAAGGAAAACCAGTATGACCAGACCGATGTCAAGGGACACTCCCCAACATGACGGCCAAACCACACAGAGACCACTGAGGTTGACGTGAGGCCGACTCATAAAAGGACACATCTACATAAACCAAAATGAGAGGAAGAGGGAGAATAGAGCGAGCCGGTCCTGCTGCTTCCATCCCACATCACGTCCTCCCTCAGTTCATCATTAGCTTGTCTTGTTCCGGGGGGGGGGGGGCGCAGAAAGAGCCATCAGTGTAAGACTGTAATCAACCTGTCACCGTCTGGGACTGGATCCAGTTTTAAAAAAAACAAAAAAAACAAGAGATGAGTTGGGCTCGGCGCTCATGACGAACCCAGCGGCATGGCGTCGCTTTTGGGAGTTTTAGGTGAAAGGAAAACAGGCGAGGGGAGATAAGAGATAAGGAGGAAGGAGAATGAAGGTTGGGTGGCGGGGCTGGGGGAGTGGTAATGAAAGCTCGGGAGAGCCGCAGACGGCCCTGTCAACGCCAGCCGCCTTTAGGGAGGCCTTTTGCCAGCCCTGATTACAGAGCGAGGCCTGGACCTGGAGCAGCAGAGCCGGCTAGCGTTAGCCACTGCCATCTAATCGCTCATCAGCACCCGCTGCCAGAAAAGCAGATGCTAGTCGCGCTAACGTCAGAGACAGCACCAGATTACACAGTTTGTTTACCCTGTGTTTGAGCGGGACATATGGACGGTCAAACATCAGACACACACACACACACACACACACACAGGTGCAAACAAGTTATCTCCCCTCCTTTAAACAAGTGCAAGATGCTGAGGTCGTTCCACTTTCACAGGTTTGTGAGGCTGTTCATTTTTAGCGCATATGGTTATCCCGGGCTTTATTCTCACGGGTCACAATAAAACCTGATGTCTAATCCCAAATTAAAAGGTAGGTCAATCGCATTGCCGTATTGGAAGTGGGGGATGCGGGTTGATCGCTGATTCCCCAGCAGTGAGATTGGGGAACAGCCAACTCACATGTGATCAGGATTAGCTGAATAGATCATCGTGGGTTTGGGGCGTAATCTGCCCGGACCCCCTTCATCCAGATTTGGATGGGAGATTGCGTAGAAGAGTCTGGAGACCGACAACAAATCCAGAATAAAAGATAAGCACAAGCTGTTACTCCTGAAAAAACAAACCGGTGCTGAATTGATGCAGCCGATATGAATTCCAGACTTGTCCTCTGAGAAGCATGACTCAAGCTTTTTCTAAAATGCAGCAGCATTAGCACAAGCTGGATTTCACTGACTGGGCACATTTATTGCAGGTGCTTGAGAAGACAGCGGCGGTGGCTTCGGTGGTGTAATTCCAGCTCTGCTTTTGCTTTTGCCAGCGTAGAACTTGAACGGCTGTGGGTTTTTTTACGAGAGAGCAGAGAGCGGTTGTCATGAATATATGTAGATATGGATTAAAGATTAGGGTAAGTGCTTTGGTACAAAAAGGAGGCGGAGGAAAGATGAAGCAATGGGGAACGGGGGAAGACAATCGAAACGAATGGTCTCCATCGACGCAGCAGAGGCCAAGATATCCTAAAACTTGCATTCTCCCTAATGTCCAGCAGGGGGCGACTCCTCCGGTTGTATAGAAGTCTATGAGAAAATAACTCTACTTCTCTCTGGATTCATTCCCTCAGTAAACATTGGGAACATGAGTTTATAGTCTCAATCTTGAACTGAGAATAAAAAACGAAAATGAAGATCTACTTTCTTCTAACCACTATAGTATGTAGCTGTAAGCCTTACAGTCAGAGCCACGCTAATACTTTCGCCCAGACATGGACCTTGTAATCGCCGCCGCTGGCAGACGCATGTTAATGACCGGATCACCGCTACAGCCGCAGAAGGATCACAAGAGCAATCTCTTTCCAGCACAATGTCGGTTTCCCACAACAACTGCTCCGTTTGGTTTGAAACGGCAGAAAACACGGTGACATCTGCTTGTTTAGCTGTTTGCTTTAAACAAATAGTAATTAGATTTAAGACCGAGGGAAATCTAATTAGCCAAATCCGTGCTGAGCCGTGGCTTTCCGCTTAAAGGTTAGCAGATACTTGTGTGTCTCAGGCTCAGTCAGCCGGGTCAATCACATACCGTTCATGTCATTTCATCACATTTATGATGATTAGATGAACTCATTTTCTTTGATGTGAGGCCAATTTGATCGTTCTGCATTTCATTTTTATTCCCACTCATTTTAATTGACTCGATAATGTTTTCATTGAGATGAAGCTGTCAAACTCTTTCGCCGCTGATCAAAAGCTGTTCCAAGGACTCAGAAGTCAAAAGGTCAGTCTGTTCAGAGCAGCTAGACAAGACACAGACGCTGATCCTCTCCATCCCCTGAGAGCCCTCTGCATATAGACACCACAGCAGGACTCACTCGCACTAAAGCACCTCGTCCAAGCCCACGCCACGTCAGTCTGTCGCTGGTTCAATCTCTTTAGTTCGGCACTAAACTCGGCCTTTATTAGCACAGTTTGCGCAGGACGGTCAACCACGTCGCTGCATCAGAAACTCCCTCATACGCTCAATGAGGGAGCGATGAAGCTAGAGTCGAGTATTTATTTACAGTAGCACTAGAACCACACGCCAGAGGAACTCAACTCCATTCATGTTTTGGGGAAAAAAGCAACTATTGACACCATTACCCGACAACACAGCCACTCGGGCACTATTCAGAGAAAAGCACTTCCTAAGTGCATTAAAAACCTGGAAGTGGTTTTGTGAAAGTGCAGCTTTGCTCGTCTGCAACCGCACAAGACCAAATAGCGGGCTGCTCATTTGCCAAGAGTGAGCCTCGCGCCATCTCAATGACCAGCTTGCAGTCACAAGCACAACCAATAACACATGCACACACGCCGGGAATGTCCGACAGACGTCTCGCGCAGCAGCCGGTCCGCCACTGGATGAATATGAACTGTGATGGACGGAAACTAGTCCTTCCTTTGTACCACCCAGCAGGATGGCCTCTCTGGGCTCATATCGTCTCTCACATTGGTATGCATGCAAAGAAAGTGGAGGCGGACACACACACACACACACAGACAGCCTCCCATGCTGACAGACTAAAGATGGCCTGTGTGTCATTCCCCTCTGATAAAAAAGCAGAACACAGGAAATTCCTCAAATGTGAAATGTGCCCCAAAGAGGCCCTTATAAAACAGAGACGTCATTTTGAGGAGAACGAAACAGACAGGAAGTGGAGGGACTGTGCGTGTGTGTGTGTGTGTGTGTGGGGGGGGGGGGGGGGAGTTGAGGGGTGAGAACGCAGTCAACAGTTTTTATGGACTTGAATAAATGTGTGCCCGTCTGAGGGCGTGTGTATCGTGGCGCGTGTATCAACTCCCTGCCAGGTTGTGTGTGTGTGTGTGTGTCCGGCTTTACACTAACCACAGGGTGTAGCCGTGGGCTTTGAAGTCGTCCATGCACCCTGGGCTGAACTGAAACACAGGCTACTGTACAAGAAACCCATATTACACCATGGAAAAGTCACAACATGCTTTTTACTCACAGGGAACACAGCCCTCCATAGTCCCCGAGTAAAACTTCAGTGGGTAGAAAAACATTGACATTATAGATTGGTCATGGAGTCTTTCCTCCTCTCTTCAGCGGATCACTGAGAGGGCAGGTTAACACCAAGGAAAGGTAAACGGCTGTAATTTGTAGGAGGGATGTCCCCGTTTCTAAGCCATTTCCTGTTGATGGGAGTCCTGAGCCTTGGCGTCCACATGCCATCTGCTCTAAATTAGCACCTACACGGGGAGCACCGGGATCCGGGCACCAGTGGTCAGACGCTGGGCTTCTGGAGTCATGAAGCTCCAGCAGGAGGACAGTTAGAGCTCAGCCGAACAGAAAAACACTCCTTGACTAAGGTTTAAAAGTAGCTTTTAGGAGATATTAATACACCCAAAATCCATACAATTCCACTGGCTCACAATTTACAACTCTTGGAAACACAAATACAGATGTCTCTAGACTATTAGCGACTATTCAGTACAGATGTTGCTTTCCCCCAGAGAGACGTGTGAGAAGCAGCCGGTAACAGCCCCGCGGTGTTGCCGCATGGTGTTCAGGCTCGGGACGAGAGAGGACACACGTGTCACTGAGACGGAGGGAAGAGAGGAAGTTTCTGGAAGTCATCAGAGACGAGGAGGAGGAGGAGGAGGAGGAGGAGGAGGAGGAGGAGGAGGAGGAGGAGGAGGAGGAGGAGGAGGAGGAGGAGGAGGAGGAGGAGGAGGGCAGCTGCACAGGGCTTGAGTGCAGCGGTAGGAGGATGTCACAGGTCGCATGCACACGCGGCCACGCGGCGCCACACACACACACACACACACACACACACACACACACACACACACACACACACACACACACACACACACACACACACACACACACACACACACACACACACACACACACACACACACACACCAAGCGTTATCCAATAGATACACGCAAAACCATAAGACGTCAGCAAAGATCCGCACGCAGCTCCATCCTGGCAAGTAACGGCAACAAATAACAAAACAAACACATCCCTGAGTTGGAGTCAACAGCTGTCAAGACTTATGGGGCAACTCTGTCATTCAGGCAAGGCATGGGAAACCGCCCCGTCAGTAAAGCATCCAAAACAAGCAAAGCCGGCACTCTTTTCCCCGCCATCTCCCGAAAAAGAATGAGTCACGGCAGCAGGCTCGGGAACAGAGACGATGTTGATGTTTGGCCGCTCTGAGCGGGGAAAACTGCAGTCGCTGTACCCTCGTGAGACATGAATAACAGTGTGTTATGTTTTGACGTCTTATTCCTAAATGGGAAAACAAATTCCCGGCTGGTGCGAGTAGTTTTGCATGTTTTAGTCCGTTAACTGCTTTTTAATCAGAGCTTTTCAGAGTAATCCACGTCCAATGGCTGCTTCGAATCACAGGGACTGCACATCTGAAGCTGTGCATTTTGAGGTTCAGGAGACAACACCGGCAAAAACACCGTGATGCTTCCTTTGAAAAGGAATCGCGGCGACGCAGGCGAGGAATAAAAAGCATCAAGCGCCAAAGAGACCCTTCCAGCTGACAGTTGAGCGATAATGAAGCAGACATACAGACATACAAAGTATTCAATCAACTCAAACGGCCTTTTAAAACTGCGTTTGAATAGCAAACACAGTGTGCAAACCCTTTTCCTCCGTCGACAGGAAGCATGTCGGCAGCGCTTTCACCCTCAGGTGCTGTAAGTGCAGGTTATTAGTGAAAGTGATACAGCAATATTGTGGTTGGAGTGAGAGGGAGGGGAGGCAATAATAAAAGCAGGCTCTTAAGGCAGATGAGAGAGGCTGGGTGGGGGGGGGGGGGGGGGTCTCGTTGCCTGGGAATCTCTGGCCAGTGTCCATTAACAAAAGAGGAAGGAGTGAAGAATGAAGCCGGAGTTATTAAAGAGCAGAGCAGAGCGGTATGTGCTGACACGGGGTTCGGTGTGGTTGAGGCGATAATGACTTTGTGCGCTTGAGGGACTCGAGGGTGAGGTCGTCCTTCATTAAGTTGCTGGACAATTTACACGCTCGGAGCCGACTGCAGCTCGGGATACGTCCCTCTTGATTCTTTCTGTGGCCTGGTCATTATGTCCCGTGGTACAAAAACGAAAGCCCAGCACGGGTGTAGTCGTCCGGATCCCCGTCGAAAGCCAAATGTGCTGCTTCAGGCCTGACATTAAATCACCACCGACACTGCTTATTTCCGTTCAATCCAGTCGACATTTGAGTAGTTGGTGTCGCCGTGTGGGCTCCAGGTTTCTGAATTCTTGGAAAGATCATGATTAGCGTGGGATGTGATCAACCTCACTCTGGCTTCAGGAGGCACAGGGGTTCTCACACTAAGCAGAGCCACATGCGGACGCAGTAGACATGAGTGCCGCAGAGCTTTGTGTTTTCATTACTCAGATGTGGATTGCAGATTAAGGCGTCTCGGATCTGCAGCGCCGTCCCCTTTGTGGGTTGGATCGCCGCTGGTTCACATCGTCTGCAGTCGGGGAACGCAGGAAATAGCTGGTGCTTTGAGAACGGACGATGCTGCCGCAGATGAAACGCATTCCGTGTCTCCTTGGTTGAAAAAACGCGCGGAGCTTCATTCCAGAGTTATTACACGGCGATCTGTCTTAGTACATTGTCTTGGACTCTGCTCATGATACCCAGCAAATAATTGCTTTCTAAAAAACAGGCGACGAGCATGAAGAGGAACTTCCCGCAGTGACTGCCAAAATATACTCTATTATGTCATCCCGACCCCCCCCCCCCCACACACACACACACACACACACACACACACACACACACACACACACACACACACACACACACACACACACACACACACACACACACACACACACACACACACACACACACACACACACACACACACACACACACACACACACACACACACACACCAGTTGACGTGCAACCAGGAGAACAAGCCTGAGTTCCCACTCGGTTGAGTGGGAGCGAAACTCCAACAATTGTTGACGCCGTCCGTGTAAATCACGTCTGCTTCACTTGATTAGCTAGAAAGGGGGAGGCGGCTTAGAACAGTGGTTGACGTCTCCGCCCCGGAAGCCTCTTTGACCAATCGGGCGAGCGGGGTCACGCAGAGGAACAGGTCTATTATTCTAAGGCCCATTGCCCCTGAATAAAGGGGGTAACTTCTTCGTGAAGTCTTGCTCAGCCTTCTGTATGTGTGACCCCCTGCTGGGTGAGGGTGAGAACAGGGCTTAAGGGAGGGGGGGGGGGGGGGGGGGGGGGGGGGGGGGTGCAGTGTGCCTTGATTAGGGTGTGAAGGTGGCGACCAGCCTGGCAAGCCCTCGGGACACAAGGAGCTCAGGGATTTTCCTCCCTACCCCGTAGCGACCGTGGACAAGGAGGCATCCCCACCCCCACCGAGGTGGAAAGCAGATGGTAGCGGATTAGCATCTGAATGTGGACATGCAGATCCACGGGGGGTCTCCTTGTCCTCCTGCTTCCCAACAGGGGACAGGTGAGCTGAGGGGAAGAAATAAGGCTCGGGGGGGGGAATGTTTGGGCTCACAGGCTACACAGACAAGAAGACAACGATGCTGGTATCAACAGTGAAGCCGCAGCCCAGACGTCTGTACCAGGCCGCTACGGTGCAGAGGTAAAACTCAGCGGACAGGTTTGCAGTTCCTCAGAGGCCGAGACGCTGAACAAGTTTTACTGTACGATCCATAAAACCTACACAAATAACACGGAACACAAACGTTTGTATAAAAGGAAAACCGGGGAAACAGTTGGCGTATGATATAGATGCCAGGATATATGGCATGAAAATCACATTTCTTCTGCTTTTTAAAATGCTAAATGAGAGTAAAACGGTGAAACTATAGCTAGCCAGGTCTGTACGTGACTATAGATGGAGGAAAACCTTGGCCGGTGAGCTCCAGTTCTCCAGTTTATCACCAGCTATTGTCGGCATTAACAAGAGAGACTCGCCTTCCCCCAGAGGCCATTCACAAGCATCTGTTGATGCTCCGGAGTGAAGCCGACGGCTCCCTTTTCGACCAGGATTTACGCTCTTTGATTTAATGAGGTGACCTGAGGCGGTGAAGTCTCCCACCCTGCCTCCACTGAACAGCGCCCCGGGGACGCATTGGCCCCGTCGCGCATGCGCGGCCCACCGACACAACGCGACCGCTCCCTCGGACGCTGCAAGAGGAGGAATGAGAACACGGGGGGGAGATTCGACACGTTCAGTTCATTCTCTGACCCAATCGGGGGAGTCACAGGTGGAAAGGAAAGGAAAGGAAAGGAAAGGAAAGGGAAAAACAAGGGAACCGGATGGAGAATGCTGTTTTCCAGGCCCCCCTGTCTGTATCCCCTTACTACGGAGTGAGCTGGAGCCACACAGAGGGTCTCTACACACTGGTACTCAAAAGGCTCATTCCTTTGAGGGTGCTGGTTTCCATGGCAGGGGTTGCCGTGGTGAGGGGGGCCCTTGGTGGCCCCAAATCGGGGGGCAGTAGGCACACACAGTCGACACTTGAAAACAACACAAGACGGTCCAGATAGGGAGATACTTGTGAATGAGAAGCCCACCGCAGAGCAGCGTTTCTCTGTTTGGTTTATTTTGTATTCTTTCATTTGGAAAATGTATTGATTTACCTCCTTCATCTCTCTTCGTCTTCATCAGCCTGTTACATATCTAAGAGAGGATGTTGGAGCTGCTGGTAAGTCCCTCTTCAGACATTTGCTGAGGCGGTCACAGTAAAAAAAAACCTTTCCTGGAAGCGGGCCAGGAGGTCCACTACACACACTCAGCTGCTGTGTTCCTGCAGTCCAGTTAAAATACAGACTCACAGGAACGTGATGTACCATCGGCGTCCATCTGTTTCTACGCTTCGCACCGGCTCCACAGAGCCGCTGTGTCTTCCCATGAATCTGGGTTTTTTGTTGTTGTTTTTCCATTCATCCACAATACGGCCCCGACAAGCCACACAGGAACAGAGATGGACACACTGACACAGTAAAAGACGTGTTCTGGTTTCATTTAGGAAGCTCCAGGCCTCGAATCCTCGGAGACTTATTTCCATGACATTAGAGGAATTAGCAACGGAGAGGAAAAATGTTCTTAAAAGCATAAAGAAACCTGAGTGTGTATGTTCTAACAATACACGGGCGTCCAACAATGAGGCTCTTTGATTCCCCCCAGCACACTGCGCCCCATGTTTTCGGGCCTGTGCTGCTGGCAGTCCACTGTTTGCAAGAAAGATGGGGAGAACACAATCGAGCCGTTTAGCTTGAACATCTGGAAATCATTAAACGGCGCGGCGCTACATAGCTTAGCCGCCACGCTAGGCTAAGTGGAGGTTCCCCCGGCCCATGCTGGAAGACGCTGGGGCTCATTAATGGTTTCGTCCAGGGTCCGAAAAAAAACCACACAGGCCTCCGAATGTAACTGTGCGTACTTCAATAGTTCTGTCTTTGATGGACTATTCACAAATAGATCTTTAACAGCCTAAAAATCTGGCAAAAACCCGTCAAATTGGCGCTTCCTTTACACCTTTCGACTGGAAGGCCCAACCGAATCCTGCCAAGTCCCGGTGCGCTGCGTTAAAACAGATGCAGGGCCCATCTGGCTGCACATAGAGGCAGCCCACAGCCATAACATTCCCCAGAACATGTCAACAGCCCAGCTGCCTGCATTCTCGTGTCCCAATCAAGGGGCGTGAAACCGCAGACATTAAGTCAAAGCTGCACTATACGATGTCATAGCCCCGCCAAGACGGAGACGCATTAAGCTTCACGCAACAGCTCCGTGTGAACGTCCAGCACATTTTTTTGTCTTCCTTTCTTGGAATGTGCTTTTTGGGCACTGGTGCACACAAACTAAATCTAAATGGATGTGCCGTACTCGAGCCAAGTTCCACCTGTGTGGTAGGCAGCGTTGTGTTCTCCGTCTCTCAGAAATAAAACTTCTTTCCCGGGCCCACGATCGCGCTGACCTCGCGGATTAGCTAACAGGGTTACGCCACAGCGGCGCGGGGGAATATCGTGGATGCCAATATGCGAGGAGAGTTTGCTGGGAATGCCCCCGAATGAGAGTCCTCTCTGTCGAGGGGCATCGCCCGTGAGGAATGAAATGCGACGCCGGCTGTCAGGGTCGGTTTGGGAGACTGGGTGCTAGTCAGCCGTGGATGTGGAGAGAGAGTTACAAGGGGCGGTTAAGAGAGACCGTCCTGTATGTCGAGGAGGTCACGGGATGGATCCGAGCAACAGATAAACAGCGTTTATCCAACTCAATAAACCTCAGCACCTCCACATTAACTTCAAGAACCCCAATAAAGACACGTAGATCTGCATTTTAACAGCTGTTTCAACAACATCTGGACTGCAGATTGTGCTGCGCTTTTGCTTTTTTTAGCCGCTACCAGACAGCTTTCTCTGCTGGCGAGTAGCTACATGTCCGTCTGTCCGCTGTTGTTACAGCAGAGCGGTTCGCCCCAATGTCCCTTTAAGAGACATATCTTCTCTTACAAAGAGCCCTTGAGCAAGACATGGACATCTGGCCTGTTCAGAAGCCTCAGAGAGGTGCACAACTTCATTCATTCTTGGAAAACAAATGGGTGATGTTGGTGCACACATGATGGCAGCACATTCAGTTCCCATTTATCGACGGTTTTATTCCTCTACGCCGCACAAAAAGCACTCAAGCGTGCCAAGAAGCTGCGCGCATGTGTGTGTGTGTCTGCTCCACATGCAGGCCAGTGGGCCGTTTGGTGCCTGATGACGTATGTGAATTAGATTAGGTCTCCTCTCACGGTCCAAGACTTAATCGTGTGCTAAAAGCACAGTTCTGCCAGCTCCAATTAGACACCGGTGGTGCAGGAGGCCTGGGACGGGAGGAGCAGCCGGGGACATCGGGAGTCCTCCAACACCTGTGACACCGCCACTCACCTCCTTCAGGCGATCGCGGCACACGAATCAGGCCCTCGGTCTGGAAACGGATCTCTACTCCAAACATTGTTCCAGCACAATTACTCCCCAGGAGGACGGACGCATGCAGCCGATACGGCGCGTCTTAATTTCAGTGCAGGGCGCAGAGCGGTTCTGTGGTTTCAGGATTTTGACGGCGCACCTAACCAGAATTGACGTTGGGAAATATACTTAACGTTCCTCGTGTGGTGCAGGGAGGCGGATAGGGTTTCCTAGTGGTGGGAAAAGCAAGAAGTGGCTCACACACACACACACACACACATAAATCACATGAACACAGAAGGAGTACAGAGATCTGAGGTTTAATTAAGTCGTGTTTTCATAGCTTATGCGGGTAAACACGCGGACACAACCTGTTGTTTCGTGATTAAGGTCATTTCAATTACTCCATCGGTGATTAGACTCAGCCCAACCTGGCCTGATAGAGAGGTTTGTCCTGACACACACACACACACACACACACACACATCTCGACTGTAATGAACTTTGGCGACCCCCATTTGGCCCGAGCCAAGAAACACATAAGCTACGTTGAAATGGGCGAGGAGTCAATGTTCCCAGTTCATGCCTTGACTGACTGAATTATAAGGTGTGTATGTGGTCATGTGTATATCTTTCTGCCCATTCTTTGCATTGTAGGAGATGTTAATTGACACTCGCAAACCGCCAAGGTTTGCCTTAAATCAATAATCAATACAAGCAACCATCACACTGAAAAGGGAATGTTTATACACCTCCTCGCTGTTACAGGAAACACTTTGGGGGGAAAACCACCTCCTGCACATTTATTGCACGCTGTTATCAAATTAAATCACACTAAACAAGCAAACAGGGTGCATCACGCTTCCATTTGACAGCGTGTCAAGTTACTGAACCTCAAACCTACCTGTTCTCAGGAGGAATCTACCAACACTGCAACGCTCGGCCCCGAATACCAACATCATTATCATTATGTATCGCCCATGTACCTGGGGGTCTTCCGAGACCACAATGTGCAAAAGTACAAAAACCGACGTGCCGTCTCATGCGAGCGTTAATTCCCTTTCATCAAAGGAATGCTCTCACACCCAGACGTGGGGAATCTACGGCCCCCTGCTTCTCCTTCAGCGCGAGGCCGGGGTTGGAACAGATCCATGCGTAATGGAGGTCTGGACATTTCTAGATCACTATCTTTGGCTGAATGTGACAGGCCCATAAAAGACATTACAGCCCATCAGGGGTCCATTACGGCCTGCACACAGGAGGAATCAGGGGACCGCTCACCAAGTGGCTCTCTGCTGTCATGATAGAACTATTGCAATTAATGTAGCTTAACTCAAATAAATACCATACAAGATATTACAATGCATGTGTTATGTAAGCATTCTATACAGCCAATGCAAGTCATGCTGCCTTTTGCTGGTGCAAACTGGCTGTGGGAGACAAGCGGGGCTACTCCCTCATCCACAGGCCGTGGCCGATGGGCAAAGGCGTGAGCCAAAGAGATGGCTATAATGTTAACACGATCTACACCTCCACGCGGTTAAATCAAATGCATTATCCGCTCTCCTGCACTGCAGGGAGTCTCTGGGGGGGGGGGGGGGGGGGGGGGGGGGGGGGGGGGTTTAGCAACGCAGGTTTCAGCACCATACAGGCGTGGACCAGAACAAAAGGCGCAGGCTGCTGCTGCTGCTGCTGCTGCTGCTGCTGCTGCTGCAGCGGCGAGAGGCGCACCAACAACAAACAAACTAAATGAATAAATACAAAAACCCGCAAGTAAAACACGATGGAACACATTTCTGCGCGTGCACTGGGAAGCGACGCGTTAAGTTACATCGCATCCTTTCACATCTCTGAATTCATACATAACTGTACATCTGACCGTGACGCGCGCGCGCACACAACAGCTGAGGATTAGCGGACGGCAGAGCCAACGTTAATAACCACGCAGGGCTTTTCTTTGCAAACTTTTTTTTTTTACAGCTGCCGATGTTGCATTAAAAAAACAAACAGCTGGAACCTGTTAATGCTGAGCAAACACAAAGCCTCGTTCGCCGGTAAATGATAAACAAAGAGCGGCGGCTCTTACCTGGAGGTTCGGGCTGCTGAGCGGCACTGAACACGGAGTGACAATGAGAGCGCCAAGGGGCCCTCTGGTCCCTCCCACCGCACGTTAAGCTACCGTAAATGCAGCAGTGTAGGCGCAACGGGATTGTGCAAGGGGCAACATGCACGAACGGGAAAATCCCCTCCTTGATATTATATTTTAAAAAAACATGTACAACATCTTTTGGAAGTGAACATATGCGACGTCATGCACGCGCACAGAGTTGGCCACAGACGCACACCGGCACAAAGCCGGACTGAACACCCAGCAGGGTTGCAAAGTGAGTGAAATGTCGAGTCATTGTTAGAAAGGGTTATTTTTTTTTAAATTCTGAGCTGCTTTGCTGAGAGGAGGGAAGTGGTGTCCGCAGTGGAGACGAGCGCAGAGCTGGAGGCACAGGGGTGTGGCTGTTGCTAAGGAAACATGGGAAAGGAGGAGAGGGGGGGTGGGGGGGGGAGAGAGAGGGGAAGGGGAGATGATGGATGGGAGGAAGATGCATCAGTGAGCAGTAGCTGCACTTCTGTCTTTTACAGGCGCATGCAGCAAACCCACGAGGGCGCAAACGCATGGTGACAGAACGTATAGTCACGGTGTATCCACTCAAAGACGCCGGCATTGTATCTATAAAACGAGGAGAGATGCACGAGGTCGCGTTCAACAGTCTGCTTGTCATGTACCGTGTCTGTCCGTGCATTTGCTGCCACCTACTGGTGGAAAGAAGACAATGCACAGGGGACGCTGTTGCTGACTGACACGTTTTTATTCAATTCGGTGCTATTTACAACATTTCATCCCTAAGCCCTTCAATCACATGCTCTTAAGATTAATAAATAATAGCTACGAGACACAAGCAGTGATCCTGAGTTTACCAGGTTTTTGTCAACCTCTAAATTATCAAATTGAACTTCCATCACTTCCGGCTCACGATGGAGCGGCCGATGAGCTCTTTCATGATCTCATTGGTGCCGCCGTAGATGGGCTGAACACGGGAATCCACAAACGCCCTGCAAGAGACGGACTTCAGCAACTTGTGGATGGACCGGAACGCAAACAATGCGGGTGTGATCGGGACACGTGACACTTACTTGGCGATGGGGTATTCCCACATGTAGCCCCAGCCTCCGTGGAGCTGCAGGCACTGCGTGGCCACCTTGTTCTGGAGGTCAGAAGCCCTGGAGAGAAGCCCAGGCGGACATTAGCAAATGGCATCAACATGGCCTGGGTGAATGCAAAAAGCACATCCTCACCAGTACTTGGCCATGGAGGCCGTGGCCGTGTCCAGGCGTTTCTCAGCGTGGAGCTGGAGGCAGTTGTCTATGAAGGCTCGGCCCACGCAGATCTCCGTCTTCAGCTCGGCCAGCTTGTGTTGCACGGTCTGAGGGAGCCCAATTAGACGCAGTGAAGAAACAATCAGATTCTACAGCAAGCACATAATCGTCCGTTATACAGACCTGAAGATGTGCGATGGTCTTGCCGAAAGCCTTCCTCTGCATCACGTAGCTCCTGGTTTCCTCAAACATGAACTCGCAGCTCGCTATGGCCATGCCGGCAATCGCCAGACGCTCCTTCGCCAACAAAACGAGAAGGAGATTTACCATCAAACTAACCGAACCCGAAACAATTGATAGAGGCAACTCAAAGGACAACTATCATTGGAGTTCTTTGACACTGAGAAGATCCTAAAAACGTGAAGATTCTCAGGCGAGTTCTCTTCACCTGAGGCAGTTCGTTCATCAGGTAGTAGAAGCCCTTGTTGGGCTCCCCCAGGATGGCGTCAGCTGGGAGCCGCACATCCTCAAAGAACAGTTCAGCCGTGTCCTGCGAAAGACGGAGTAGAAAGAAACAGTGAGGCGACAGCATCGTCGTGTCCTGACATTTAGCTTTAGAGGTGGAAGAACGACGGAGGCCGCCGAGCTCCGGTACCTGAGCCTTCAGGCCGATCTTCTCCAACTTGCGCCCCTTCTGGAAGCCCTTCGCGCCGTCCTCCACCAGGAACAGGCTGATGCCGTGTGCCGCCGACTTGGCCTCGCGGTCCGTCACGGCCACGACCACCACCAGGTCGGACATCCACCCGTTTGAGATGAACACCTGGAGGGGTGAAGACGGAACGGAGCTCAAGGTGGTGCCGAGATGCGGTCAAATGACTTCCTTTTGTGACTCGTTTACCTTGTTGCCGTTGAGGATCCAGTCGCTGCCGTCCCGCTTGGCGTACGTCCTCACACCTTGAAGGTCACTGAAAAGATAAAAGATGCAGAGTCGTCAAAGATGCAGAGTCGTCAGAGCTACGCGACGTCGGTGCTTTGCACGCCCACGTTTGGGACTTTTGGCTTGAATGCCCGACCTGCCGGCTCCTGGCTCCGTCATGGCGATAGCGCTGATGCATTTCCCAGCAGTCATCTCGGGGATGAAGCGTTCGATCTGCTCCTTGCTACCGTATTTGGAGACGTAGGGCATGATGATGTCGGAGTGCAGGGCGAAGCCCGGGCCTGAGCAGTTGGAGTACGATCTGCAGGAGAGAAACAAAGTTAAAAAAACACAAAAGTGTTACATGTCAGATATGAATGATTTTTTTTGTATTTTTTAGTACAACTCACTGCTCCTCCCACGTGACGGCCACAGAAAACAGGTCTGCGCCGATGCCGCCGTGCTCCGCCGGTATCATTACTCCCAGCATGCCTTGCTCTCCAGCCTTCTCCCACACCTCCCTGCTCACCTGACCGGCCTTCTCCCACCTGGGTCGAGGACAAAAAAAGAAAGACTGTGCTGAAATAGTTTTAATACACTTTGGATCGACGTCGCAGCAAGAGATGTTGACAGTGACTTCAAACGTTCTTCAGCCTACTCATCGTGGTACGGAATCACTTCCTCTTGATAGAAACGCCGCACGCTTCGTCTGAAGATGTCGTGGTCCTCGTTGAAGATGCGGCGGGTCCCAATGTCCATCAGGGTCGCGGCGCTGGAGGTCTCAGGGCGGGTCGGGGGGCCGGGCTGCCCAGGCTCCTGGGCCTGACTGTAGAGCATTTGGAAGAATTAGAGGAATTCAACCAATCACGCCAGCGAGCCGCTGATTCGGCAACCCGAGCCAAACTAAATTCACTTTGGTAAAGCAGCAAGGGATTATGGGAAGATGCTACGATTAGCATGAGAGTAGGGATGAAACTAAGGATCATTATTTTCTCTATTAGTCATGAAATGTACAAAAAAAACAGAACATGATTAAAAAAACTAATTATAAAATCATATATAATTTGTAATGTCTTGTTTTGGAAACAACAATGCTTAAAAAAACATTTAAACGATGAATTGACTTATAAAATAGATTAAACAGATACATTTGTGATGAATCGACTAGTCTACATGAGATTACACGCAATTGTTTGTTTTATGCACTTGCACAAGAATAATAAACATATTTAATTTTTCTAAATAAAATATCGCAATGTGTTTGCTGAACTACTTCAACTTTAAAACACACTTCACTTCCACCTATTGATATGAATGTATACATTAAAGCTGCCTATAAGGCTACGTAGACAAGAAGTGGGTCAAAGGTCGCCTAGAACTAACTACTTCTACAGAGGACTTACCTGTATGTCGATTACACATCGATTAAAGATGAACCAACAGTGTGTTCGACTATTGTCCGTCTATTTGAGCCATTATTGAAACCTAAGAAGTTATAATTGGATATGAAATACGTCACCTGGCAGCCACAGAGTACCCCCGTCCTCGTCCGGAGACATTTCTCAGCCCCCAAAGACAAATGTTGCTCACTCTCTTAGTAAACATCGTGAGAGAAAGCAGAGACAGAAACCGCAGAGAACTAACTGTAACTGTGCGCAAAATCACACTTGAAAGACAGCGTTCAGCGTAAATATCTGAGTGAGAACCACCAACGAAGAAGCCATCACACTTGAGAGACAGCGTTCAGCGTAAATATCTAGGTGAGAACCACCAACGAAGAAGCCACACTCTGTAGTCCGTCACTGGCTCCTGGACTACAACAGTACGGGTTAGCTGTTAACGTCTGCTCTGTGTAGAGAAGTAAAACGTTTTTTTCGTGTTGTTAAAGTGTGTCGATACTAACTATCATTTGTGTGCAACTTAAAATGTGACTTTGAAGCTTGTTTTTCGTACTCCAGGAGGAAGGTTTTGTCCGTGAAAACCGCAGCAGAGTGACACCTCTCTGTTTCCTCCTCTCCTAAACCTCTCACGCTCATTGGTCGGAACAACACTGTAGCGGAAATTACAAAACACTCGCAGCATTACAATTAATAACTCATTTCTACAGAAAATAAAGCGTGCACAATGAGTATCACTCGTTGCATATGCATATTAAACACGTGCATCCTGCGGCTGCTACGTTTGTGTAAAATAAAAATAAAAATCTTTACATTTTTGGTGCGGAAATCATTTAGTATTTTATGAAATAGCAATCTAAAAGAGTCGAAAATATTTAAACAGTATATAAAAAAAGAAAACTGCTCATGTGTTTTGTAATACAAGTCTGCCTGTTTCCTCGTTAGACCACAAGGGGGCAGGCTCTCTCAAGGTGTGCACAGACGCTGCCGGTCCCAGTCTTATGTGACACAGCTACGTTATAGTTACACTGCGGGAGAACAAGTATGTTTCCTCAGTGAGTCCTTGTTCTGTGTGCTTCAGGAGGATGCTTAAAAATAGATATAAGTAAGACCAAGCCTGCAGAGCTGGCTGGTTTTATAAGATGCTCTTCCTCATAACTAACTTCATATCAAGTTAATGAAAGTTTATTATCTGAAGAAATGTTTTTATTATTGTATTCGTGTAATATATCATTTAAAATGTCATTTTATGGTCAAATGATGTTGTCCTATGTGTCAAGAAGATGTGACTGACAGATAGATAATAGGGTGATATATGACTTTATATAAAAAGAAGTGATAACATCAATAAAACTACCGCTAGGGACAAAGACCAATAACCCCCCCCCTGGCTCATGGACTATGTTGGCCTATAATAAAGCACATCTACAACTGCTTGTTGGCAATGAAAGCTCAGGAATCAACCCAGGTGGGATGTACGTTGGAAAAGTTTATTCTGAAATGAACAGAGTGACAATAAATAAAACTTTTCGGGGAGGTGGGGAGACGTTTGGCGGCCTGTCCACGACCATTCTCCAGCACCTTTGGCATTGCTGGGACCAGTGATGGCGTGACTGAATGAGGGTGGCGGTGGGAAGGGAGGGATCTACCCCCACTTGATGAGCGGTCATCCCTTCTCCCCCGTTCCTCACCCCATGCTGGTGAGTGGAGACGCGCCCCCGGGAAGGAGTATAGAGGCCAAGTGATGGTGGTATACGATGGAGAGGTAATATGACCCGAGCGAGGAGGGTTTGAGACGAAATGGAAAGAAAAACAAAAATAAACAACAAGATGGGTTTGCTTCAACATCCCTTGCACATAGTCCTTGTCTTTCCTTGGTTGGTCTTTGATGTAGTGTAGATGTCCTGAACACCATTGGGCTGTCTGTAGGTGAGCTACAGTTTCTTCAGCACTCCTACTGTCGGCCTCTTACACAGACAGGATGTGCTTGACGAAAGCTGGAGAGAGACAAACCCGTGTTTACAAATCTTGAGCATCATTTATGAAGTTATGATAGAAATAGACAAGGCATGCTGGGAAATCAAAGCTCACCCTCGTAGTGCAGGCTGCCGTTCTCGTCCTCCTGGCCCGCCATGAGGGATTCAATCTCGGGCTCGGTCATCTTCTCTCCTGTGGGGGGGGCGCAATAAAGTGATCCATGTCAGCGACACGTTCTCCATTTCACCCACACGGCGTGCTCCCCACCCTGCGCTCGCTCAGCACACTCTATTTGCGTGCTTTCTATATTTGGCGAACTTCGAGAGACTCACCGAGGGTGGCCAGCACGATGCGCAGCTCGGCGCCCATGATTGTGCCGTTGCCCTCCTTGTCGAAGACGCGCAGGCCCTCAATGTAGTCGTCGACCGTGCCCTTTGGCAGGGCGTCGACCTCCTTCAGCATGGGGAGGAAGGCCTCGAAGTTGACCCTCTTGTTGGCCAAGTCTGTTGAAGCAAAGGGGGGGGGGGGGGGACACCGTAAACCACCACGGACCAATCGTCTGTGTGCTCAGACTGCTTCCTGTCACTGGCTCTCTTCTTGCCCTGCTATCATGCTATGTTTCAGCATTTACCTCCGCCTCATCTTTCATATCTTTTAAGCTTTTGCCTGCGATTGCCTACATTCGGCAGGCAATGTCAACGTGGGGGTTTTCTCACCGTCAGCGGTCGGGTTGCCCAGAATGGCGTTGACCGCCTTGTTGGTGGGGTTCTGGCCCAGAGCGCGCATGATGTCGGCCACCTGGCTGTAAGCCACCTGGCTGTCACCGACTCTGTCGAAGAGGCCGAATGACTCCTTGAATTCTGCCCGGGAGAGTGAGGAGAGAACTTTTTTGAGCATGGTACAAAAAAACAAACATTTTTCAAGGCTGTTTGGACATTGATAAAGAATAGTAATAAAACATATCTGATCCATCATCTTTGGATCGTCTATTCTTAATTTGAAAGGCTTCTCGGAGGATCAAGGGCTATAGAAGCCACATACTTCCGCCATTGTTCCCGGATAGCTGAGGCGACAGCTGAGACCAAGGAAGGCTGGTATGAATCCTGCCAGGACACCGTAGTCAAAGTGACCCTTTAGACAGATTAATGCTCTGAACAGCAGCGGGAGGAACAGCTGTACCTTCCACCCCCCCCCCCCCCCCCCTCCGCACACACACACACACACACACACACCCCCCCCCCCCCACACATTTCTGCCCCCTCTCCATTCCTGCCTCCGCTCGCATTTAGGGAGCAAACTGATACGCCCTGCCCGAGTCACCCCGGCCATATAGAGGCATGGCGAGTTAAACGTGAGAACGCTGACTACGTCGTAACCAACACCTGGTCTCGCGTGGGACCGCATGTATTCCACTGTAGTATAAATGTACCGGAATGTGCACAGGCAGCGCTTTCATCTTTTTTTGGGGGGGTGCCTAGATAGAATAGAAGATGCTCCCCCTCCTTCCACCAAACACAGAGTAATGTCTGTGGACACGTATACGTCTTTCGGCACTGAACAAAAGGGTTTTAGGGGATCACGGTTTGGATTCATTTTGTAACGGGACACCGCCGGGCCTGCACCTCAAACCTTGACTTGGTAATTAACGCCTCTGCTGCGTAAAGGCCACAAGACAAGGACAGGTCGGCTCAGAATAGACATATCTCAAATTCTCCTCGACAACTGGACACGTCCCGACGCAGGACGTGTCCTACGGAGGTCTGCGGCGGGACCCGTTCTCCATCACTACTTCCTCCTTTTTAGGAGTTAATTTAGAGGTTTGAGTAAGAAAGCCTGCAGCTACTTGGGAGTTTGACTGGAAGACAACTTGGAGGGACATAATAATCCCCCCGTAAATGTCAAAAAAACGATGGCGAGAGAGTTGGAATTCTCACAACCTATTTCCAGCATGCCAAGTTATTTGTAAGGGAGTGAGATGGATCCTCCCCGTTTCTTCACTTACCCTCAATCTGGTCCGGGGAGAACTCTTCTGCCTGTTACGTGGAAATACACAAAAAAGGCACATTTACGAATACACACACACACACACACGCACACACACACAAACACACACACACAGAGAAATGAATAAATACACAATGCTTTATGAGTTTAGAAGTTGCAAAGCTAAAATCCAGTTCATGTGAGATTTCCTAACAACGCTAAATGTCCGAATTTATTGCTGTAAACGGTCCAAAATGGCACCAAATACATTTGATGGATGCTTCCTTGCATTTAGGTATAAGCGTAATAGAAATGTGGATGTATTTCAGGGCGGTGGTCCTGGGCCGAGAGGAGCAAATCTTGGAACTTGTATCATAATTTATATATTTCACAGCGGCCTCGATTTCTCCTCCCTATCACGAGTTCAGTGATAATCAAGTCACTCAAGTCCCAATTTTTGATCTCGGTATCCAAACCCATGCCACAAAGAGTTGTTCCTAGCACAGAAAAAGGAAAAAAAGTAACTCCATCGCCATCCGCCCCCACCCACAAGGTCCGAAAAACACAATCATGTACACACCATTTTGGAGAGATGGAGCTGGAGGAGCGGAAAGAAAGAAGAAGCGAAGCCGGAGTCCCAAGACAGAGTGGTCCTGAGCCATTGTCAAAGCCCCCTCTTATTTATCCCGGGCCCGTGACGTCACATGTGCCAATAGGGCGGATCGGATGACACGCTGGAACATCTTTAACTTTCTTAGGGCAAACGGAAAGGAGAGCTGCGCTGCCCCCCGTGCAGTGGGAGTAGGCCTTTAGAAGGGGACAGGGGTATTTATAGAAGGCCAAACAACCGCGTCAAGACTCCCGTGTCTTGTGTCTCAGGATTTTCTTTTTTTAACGTGTTAAATTCTTTGAAATAAAACTTCTATTTAGTTCAAATGTACATTTTCTTTTTTTTTTTTGGGAGGGAGATGCACAGTTGCCCCGCGAAAAAAGCAGCAAAGTCAGAAAGCTAGCGGCCCACCTCGGAAGGGGCTCCTCGCCCCGGAGAGCTCGCTTACAAGGTGGTATTTTTAACCGGCGAGCGTGCGTGCTCCTCCTCTTATGGTTAAATAACAGCAGGGCGAAAAAAAAAAAAAAAACGATTGAAAAGCTGAACTGAACTTCGTGTACTTTCAGAATTCTACTGCACGAGCTTTACGGACATTTAACGCTTCCTTCAACACTCTGAAATCAGAGGATCAATGCATCAGATTAGCTCCAACATGGTGTGTAATGAACAGAGACATCCCAAAGGTAATGCTTTTTTGAGCACTATAATGCATTGGGGGGGGGGATTGAGGCGGTAAAAATGATAATAGGTGAAGTTACCCTGAAGTAAAGACAGGATTGCACTATCGGTGGAGGTTAAAAGACCCGAGCACAGAGTCTGAACCAGAGCTCTCCATGGTGCTGAGGGCCACATTAAAAGGAATGCATTATTAATGCAGAAGATGCATAAAACACTACTTTAGTAGATGCCATTAAACAAAATTCACAGGGGGAAAGCTGTGATGGGTTTCATTTGAAAACAGTCCCATGCATAATTGTCATACTTACTCTGATGGGACCAAATAAAAGGGTTCCGTGAAGAACTTTCCTCCTTAATTCACTTCACAGCATTTGTTTTTTGGGACTTAATCCTAAATCGAGCTCCATCCTCCTCCGGTGACTAAAACACCCGAGTCTGTTCCCAAACGGACATATTGTGCGTTTTGGAATCGGACGTGAGATTTATGCTCGGCTTTGTGGTCATAAATGTGGGGCTTCTTCTTGACAGGTTTTCAGAATATTTGATAAAACTGCAAAAAAACACAGTGCACAGACTCACATGCCGATAAACTTTCACCGCGTTCAAAGTTAAACACCGAGATGCAGCGCGTGTCCCATCCCACACCGGCCTCTAATGAACACTGCATATTCAGTATGTCTCCTTTTTATTAATAAGCTCATTAAAACCCGTAGAAATGCTAGTGCTAATGCTAATAGACATGGAGACAGCACAATGATTGAGGACTGTGCTTGATCCACTAACTGCATGAAGTCCTGCAGCTGAAGAACAGAAGGAAAAGACCCGTCCAGGCCCCCCCACGCCCCCCTTTGGACAGATGAGCTCTATTTTTACTCCCAATTCCTGGCGGAGGTGCTCGGTTTCTGAAAATGAACGCATCTCGAGACTCCCTGGTAGCCCCGCCCCCCTCCCCCACCTCCTCTCTGAGACCCCGGCTGGCGTACAGAAGCACGGACATGGGGGGGCTTAAAAAGAGCGGCGGCATTGTGTCGTCGCTTGGGTTTCTGGAGGGTTAACGTGAGCCTTATTTGGGGAAAAAAAAGAGACCAGACCGGCTGAGCCAAGCAGCACACAAAGGAAGGGACACTGTGCTATGCGGCTTCTTCTCCGAGCTGCTCACAGGGAGAGAGAGCATGCGTTATCTCAGGGTTTTAGTTCTTTACTTATTGAGTCAGGGGCAGATTCAGAGGCGAGTGTGGTTCATTTGCCAGGCGGAGGTCAAACATTAATAATTCACAAGTCGCGGACTCGCCGCCGCTGCCCCCCTGTGGCGCGTCCCTGCTGCTGCACGATCGCATCAAAACAAAGAGCAAGAAGTAGTGAAATGCACGAGAGGACGACAGCTGTAAAAAGACACATGGTTTATTGCTCAGACAGTGCAAAGGACAGGCAACAGTTTACACTCTGGGGTTGATCCCTTAACACATGGCACAGCTTGGACTGCATTATATTTAGTGCGTTGTTACTAGCTTTGCTGTTGACTCTGAAAAAGAAAACCAAAAACAAACTAAAGCAATCCATTTCCTTCAACATATTCAAGCTCACAGATTAGCAAATATACAGTTGCTGAGTGTTAGCTAAACACCATTTAGTTTGAACACGATATTTTGGGATGTTTTGTTGTTTTATTTACGTTTTTTTTTTGACAGCCAGAAAACTAGTTTCCTTCCTTTTTGCTGAAACCTTCAAAAGAAATCACAATCTGAGCAACAGCCACAGAATTTAATTATTTTATACACAAAAGAGGAACGAAAAACCGAGGCAAGCTCTCACCTTTGACATTTTTTTTTTTTGAGACAATTATGTAGTTGAGATGCGAGTATAGGATAAATCCCGTTAATAACATGTAAAGTTCCCGGTAGAGTAGAGCAGGAAAAAACATGGCACAATGTCGATTGTTGTGAATGTGGTGCTTTCATGCATGAGTGTGACAGAGAGCAAAAGTGTGGGTCTTCTCCTTGTTATATTTTCCCACAGTGTGGAGTGGGGGGCGGGGCGGGGGGCGGGGGGGGGCGGGGGGACAGGGGCGGGGCGACTACCTGTGGAGGAAACCTTTACACCTCAAAGGCCGGGAACCTGGCTTTCATTGGCTGCAGGATGTCAGCCAAGAAGTAGATGGTGCCCGCCATGCCTGCAAACAGGAAGTGACGCGGTGAGTTTCACAGCTTCAGTGACAAGAGACACGATACGACACAGTGCTATCGCCACCAACACACAACATATATATACCGGTTTAGCTTCCTTTTTGATGCAAACTGTGAATAATGCAGGGAAGTCGTTGTTTTGTCTGTTTCCTACGACATATACATTCAGTTGGTGTCGATTTTAACTTCAATTTTTACCTTCAAAAAGTGAGAAGGGAGTGTCTGGTGTTCGGCATCCATGTTTGCCGTAGTTCATGCACCAGTCTGCAAACTGGAGAGAGAGAGAGAGAGAGGGAGACAGACAGAGAGAGAGAGAGGCGGTGTCACATTCCCATTCTACCACAATAGTGAACTGCAGCTGAACCGTCAACAACTGCTTAAAAAACAGTGAAATCCTGGCGAATGCGCTCGAGGTATCGGGTTACGACCACAATGTCAGTCGGGTGCACGGGGTAGCGCGCGGCGGAGCCTCGGCAAGACCTCGGAAGAGTCTTATTTGCATCCTCCGTGAACAGATTCATGCTAATGGTGGCACACACACACACATACATACGTGGGGACTCGTGCCACCTGGAGCTCATCCAAAGAGCGCTCGCTAGCAGACCCCCCCCCCTCTTGATCACTCAAAAGGCTGCAGCCTGTGTGTGAACGATGTCTACTGATCCCATGATGACGTGTGTGTGTGTGTGTGTCCCCTCCCCCCCGTGCTCTCACCATGCAGGCTCTGTAAAGATGCTTGGGGTCCTGCGTTAACCGGTAGAGGGCCAGGAAGGTGTAGGCGTTGCCCGCCGCACCGTGACACAGGCCGTATCCCTTCTTCAGCAGGCCGCAGTGCCACACCACCTCTCCACACTGCAGGGCGTCCTCCAGGTACTGGGGCACTCCGAAGGCCTGGGACGAGGGAGAGAGAGAGGAAAGGGAAATTAGCTTTTTTTTTTTATGGCCAAAAATGGCGTAAAAATGGAAACATTATTCTCTCCCCGAGTGTTTACCCTGTATGCCTGCAGGAGCATGTACACCACCCCTGGGGAGCCGTGGCACCAGTGCACCAGCAGGTCCCGGTCGTCCCCGATACAGGGAGGGTAGTTTCCCGTGGGGAACTTGAGGCGGCAGACGTGGTCGACGCTGGGCTTCACCAGCCTGTGAACGTACTCCTCCACGCAGACGAAGCCCGGCTGTGAGAGAGAGAGAGGGGGGGGGAGAGAGACCAGACCGCGTTTACACAGGATGGAGAAGTAACAGGTAGATCGAATTAGTTCGTGTGTAAAAATTGCTCCACAAACTGGACACAGGAGGCCCGTCGTACCTGCATGAGGTAGTAGTAGATGCCGGCCAGGCCGTGGGCGGCGCCGACGTACTGCTCCTGGTACCACTCGTACATCAGGGGGCTGTGGTTCTGGACCCTGAACTTCCTGCTGAGGTGCTCGCCTGACACCAGCACGGACTCGCTGATCTGAGGGGGGAAGCAGCGTTCAGGTCAATTTCCTCTTATTCTGTCGTTACTGCATAAGATCTTTGCATGCAGGCGATGAGTCAGCCGGTCCTGGATGTAAAAAGTCCTTCCGACACGGTGCATGGAAGTGTGATGTCGCCGTCCTTCCTACCTGCTGGATGTACTGCAGTGGGATCCTGTCCTGCCCCAGCTGCTGGTTGACGAAGACGAGGGCGTAGAGGAAACCCATCCGCCCGTAAAGCAGCTCATCGGGCAGCCCGCCGGCACCTTTCACCACGTTCTGGTGAAACTGCAGCAGTCTGTGGGGGGGGGGGTAGGGTAGCAGAGGACACACAGAGCTCGTGAATCTGTCCGCCGGCCGCCTGTCACGACCCACTATTGCACCAATGAACCATCCATGATGACCTGTAACTGTGTGCGATTGATAATGAAACCATCCTACCTTTTGGCAGTTAATTTAACAGGATCGGGAGCCATATTCACCCATTGTGATTGGAGTAATGCTCCAGGTTCGTCCAATCAAAGTGGTCACAGATAAAACAGTCTGGCCAATCACAAGCATTTAGTTTAAGCAGCATGTTCCCAAACACGGTCGCAGCTACGCACGAGCGCAAAAACAAGACCTATTGTTCTCCAACTGCAGACACTGGTGCAACAAACGTTAAATATTTGATGGGTAAACCTTATTTTATACATGTTCATATTAAGCAGAGCCAAGTGCTTCAAATCGTTCCTGAACGTCACACACAGTTTTGACCCGGATCACTTAATCATCAGCCTGTAATACGGAACATAAACAAATTAACAAAAGTATGAAATGAAATATGCGACAATCTCGACCAGGCTAATAAAACGCATTCTCGACTGACCTGTTGATGCACTCGTCGGTCTCTTGCACCCTCTGCAGGCGATGGTAGACCACAGCGGCTACAGCCAGGGGCCCCGCGTCCCCGCACAGGAAGGTGACGTCGTGGCGCCGGGTCAAACACTTCAGGCTGCGGTTGACGTACTCCAGAGCTCTCTGGAGCAAGGAGTCGTCCCTGAACACGTTGTGGAGGTGCAGGTAGAGCAGAGCAATGCCTGTGGACAGACACACACACACACACCGCACATGTTGTTGCCGTCGACTTTGAGCGCAAACCAGAACTGTTTCCTGTTTTAAACTAACTAATACTGTGACTTTATAAAGTCTAAGTAGAGCTGAAGCAATGAGTAGATTAACCAGAAATGTAAGTATTTTGACTCTCTATTTTCTGGATTTATTGGCCGTCTATTATCATAAACTAAATATTAAAATAGAAAAAAAATAAATAAATCACAAAATGAGTAGGAATAACACAGTTAAAGCAGTAAGCTTTAAACCGGATGGGAAAGTGTTTCAGATGCCTCATTGAATCCCTGTTTTAAAATGTTGAGTACGACCCTTAATTTGTAAAAAATAATCATCATTTGTGAAGGAAAATTTAAGCATCAACATTTTTTTTTTTAAAGTACAGAACAAACATAAAAAAGGCATTAAAAAAATAAATAAAAAGCGTGCAGTATTGAGCATCCCAACCACGCGTGACCTCTGGGTCAGTCACGTGATCACATCGCGCGGGCCCTATGACGTCACTCGCGTGTGCTCTTGTGTGTGTAACGGTGTCATCATCATCATTTTCACCTGCCCAGCCGGTGTAAGTGGTGCAATCTCTCGCGTCGGCGGACTTGAGGCCGTTCTCCATGACAGCTAGAAGCTCGCTGATCTTGCTGCTCAGCCGTTGGGCGAACTCTGCTGTGAGCTGGAGGACCAGAGACAATAAAAAACCGTTAAATTGTGAGGGTTACCGTTACACGAATCACGTGCAAAACACATTATATATATATTTATGTATATATGTGTGTGTATTACCTTTCCCTGGCAGTCAAACAGCGCCTGTGTGGACGCGGGGTTGCCATCGTAGTCATGATACGGATTCCTCCACGCTCTTGTGTCCATTTTCAAAAGCTTTGTCACTGGCTGCTAAATATCTGGGCCAGAAAAAAGAAAATCTGCCAAGAGATGAGGCAATGTGAGGCGCAGCGGACACGAAGACGCGAGCGTAATTGATGTAAAAGGCTAAAAATAGTGCGCTATTGGTTCTTTATAACGGATTATGAAGCCACATAACGCGCTAAGCCTCTCATTCAGCGTACATACACCCACATACGCATAAAATGATGACAGCTTAGCTCGCTGCAGCTGCTAGCTCGCCTAGCTAAAACCGCTAATGCTAACGGCTAGCATTTGACCGAGCAGCTAGTCTCGCAATAGCGTCATACAAAGCAGTACACATTTGGAAATAATTAAATGCTATTTAAAGTCAAAGATTACGATGGAACCGTACAGGTCAAACAATGATGGGGAAACGTTACCTCTGCTAGTCTCGCACTGTTGATGCTAAATCTTCCTCGTCGTTATATTTTCCTCAGGGCGATAGTGGCGTTAGCCTGCTCTCTACTGCCACCTGTCGTTCCGGCGGTATTACTACAGTTCCCCCCAAAAATTTATTATTTGCTATGGTAGTGGACAAAAATGGACCATCAACCACCCCCACCAGACTGAAATGGGTAAACAAAGTACTCAGAATTAATACATTTTTATATCTAATATTTGTACTCTTTTATTCTTATTGTATATACTGTGGATTTGATATTTGCATTTGTTATTTAATATTATTACTCTGTTATGTTATTTACCTGCACCATTAATGCTGCTGTAGCGAAAAATGTCCCCTTACGTGATTAATAAAGTAACTATCCATCTATCCATCTTAATGAAGAGATGTTCGAGAGAGAGTTTGTTGACATGTGCAGCTGGGCATACATTTAAACATTTCACCCAAAGCTTTTCATTCTGGGTTAACACCCCGACTAACGCCATAAACCCAAGAAAAGATATTGCTGCGTTAGAGCTGTGTTTACTGCTTTCAAGAACAGTTGCGGCCTTTTCGCATACCTGTAATGCAATCTTTCAAGTGCTGTTAAGCTGTGTTGCCATCATGTAAATGATAACAACGGAGTCAGAGACGGATATGAAGAGGAGTACTCTGATCAAAGGTTGAGCTGGAGTGACCCCTTCGACCGAATCCTTGACAACATCAAACAGGGATCTATGCCCATATGTACACCTATAATAGGACTGCTTGACATGGGAGTTTTATATGCAAACAGATTAGAGCTGGACCTGCGACATTAGCGGATGTCGGTACACAATGTTCTCCTCGGCGCCCTGAACGACTTTGTCACCCAGATGTCTAATCTCCGACATTAGCCCCTCGACATGAATGTTTCCAAAGGTTGCATAATCAATCAGGCTCCTTCCACTGTGGCCATTGTGCTCTAACCCAACAACCAACGCTTTACACATGCATGTACTGCTGCAACGCACACATATGTCCCCGTGGTTCGGTTTGTGTTTTACAAAAGATAATACAAAAGGACAAAAGGATACAAAAGATGGATTAAGCTATTATTAACCCAGAGGTACAGTGGATTCATACGGTTAACACAGTTGAGCCTTTTGGCCTAAACGGAGAACTGATGTTTCCTGTAACTGATGAACGCAACATGCTTTTTGTACGGATCTTGATACATCTGTGTTCTGGCGCGTGATGTGTGGACGTTATGACAACTAATGCCATTCTAATGACTCCCAAAAAACAAATACACAAGCTTAAATCCACCATCAAAAGGCTGGGAGTTTACACACGGCCGGGGCCACAATTCCTGTGGATGGTGATGACAATTACGGTAGTCATGGAGAACCTGGGGCTGCTACTGACTCAGTCTCACTTGCCGGCGTTCCACTTTCTCCCTCGTTGCAGGGACGGAAGCTGCGCCAGCCGCGTAATCTCCCCCTGTTTGAATGTTCAGGCCTGCGAAAGGCACAATGGAGGGACAGACGAACATCGTATCGGCGGGGCAAGACGTGGCGCCTTTTCGAAAAGAGCGAGCGCAACGGGATCCGTCCTCTGAAGGGCCGTGATTACTGTTCTCTCTTTGTTCATAATGACTCAATCGCTTTCCCCCCTCTTCCCATGTTTCATCCCGGGTTTGAGATGGCGTTCTGCTCCGGACTGAGTAAAAATCATCAAAACACAGTCCTAATTAAACTTTGCCGCGGACCGAATATGTTAGTCTCACTTCAATAGGTTCCCACAAGAGCACAGGCTTTAATCCTCTGTGACTCACTGGATGAAAGCTTGAGAAACAATATGAACTTTCTTCTCTCCACAGCCTATTTAAAAAATGTTTTTTTTGACGATAATACTTTTGTCTATACTGCAAATGTTCTAAACCTTGGACACTCATCTTATTATTATTAATATGCAAGAAAATATTGAGTTGCTCTGCTTACATGCAGGATTTTTTTGCTCCCCATCGAGATGAATCGAGTAACCTTGTCTTTGAAAAGTGCCAATGAGGCTGACAATTACACTGACCAAAGCACCAGATGTGCTACAGTCATCACTGTCACTCTTTTGTTTCCCTCTCTGCTTTGTGTGTGTGTGTGTGTGTGTGTGTGTGTGTGTGTGTGTGTGTGTGTGTGTGTGTGTGTCCATGCTCCGTTATTTCCCTTCAGTTCGAAGAACCCGGCCCGTCATTTCCATATCAATTGACCAAGCTGCAGGTGAAGGCTAGTCACGCGGCACAAAGTACGGAGCCTTTCCTCAAACTGTACACCTCGGGAGTGTTTTACCTTGCCTTGAGGGTCGGGGAATGGAAATGAGGCTCAGAGCGCAGCAGGATTCAGATGGAGACCTTCGGGCTTGATTAGAGCTTCTGGTTTAAAGACACATTATTGACCTGAATCTCGTTCCCACTGAGCCGCTGGGAAAAACCAGATCATGGGAAAAACATCAAATTAATTAGAAGAAACATTGATCATCATGTGTTCCAAGCCACGCCCAGACTACATCTCCCAGATCGCTTTCAAATTGTACATTTTCACTTTATTTGTTGTCTCGTAAGAACACAATCATACAACCTGACAAACCCAACTTCGGCTCATTTCTGACTTCTTAAGCCCCACAGACCGTCTCCCACCGGCTCTGCCTCCACCTCTCCCTCCTCTCTGTCAGCATCCCCCTCTTGCCTTTCTCCCACCCCTCCTTGGTATTCACGTGGACGGCCGGCTCGCTGCTCCAGTGTGTGAATGCATGCCAGAGGAGAGTCTCTGCAGACTCCAGACTGTGATGCACAAAGCCGACCACTTGACCCCCCAGTCGTAGCCTGCAGCGTGTTTTTCTACATTTTGTTTGGGAGGTTGTGAGGGAATCAAATGGGATACTCCCAACTGTGCAGTGTTTTACGTGGCAGTGCACAGACCCGCTTTAGGCCATGGCTAAAGCCTGGGTCGGTCACAGCCCCCGGACAAAGCTGTTATTTCTCCACACATCATCATTGGATGTCAGCAAACTGGGGCTTCTTCCCGCTGGAAAAAGTGTGGTTTGCTAGAAAATGTATCTTTTTTTTTTACGACCTGGTAATATGTACTGATATCTGCTGCGCTCGTTCCTTTCAGGGGGCCTTGCTTCTGAGATAAATCTTTTTTTGATGGCCTGCAATTTCTCCTCAGCTTGATCACAGGTTTGGACACAGCTCCCACAGAGGAGCTGACACAGCAACTAGCCTTTCCCTTTCGCCACCTTCCGTTTGCACCCTCAACAGTTATTCAGCCGCGCCAAAAGACACAATTAAAACCTAATTTTGAGGAATGGGAGACATGGGGTGGGGGGGGGGGGGGGGGGGGGGCAAACTTCCCCACCTTCCCTCCACCCCCAGGTGGACGAGATTCATTTTGGTTTCCGGGGAACTGACAGCTGAGATAAAGAACATTCTGGTCTCTGTCATGCTGCCACGGCCCCATCTGTGACGGCGCTAAAAATACTCGCAGTCTGGAGTCGCCATACAGTCAACTGTCTGGGAGAGGGAGGGAGGGAGGGAGGGAGGGAAGGTGACAGACATGCAGATTTAACTTGAAGCATTCGAGACGCAGCAGAAGGAGAGGGAGAAAGACTGAAACGAGGACAGAGAGGATGAGTGAAGGTAGAAATAGAGAAGGGAGCACGTAACGGTAATATTGTTATCGCGGGGAGGAGACGAGAAGTGTGAAAGATTTACATCAAAACATCCTCAGCTCATCGAGAACATGACAAGCAAACACCGAGGCGCGCTCGGAGAAAAATACGTCTGCGATCCGATCCCATTTAGACACACGATAGATGGAAAGGAGAAGCCTGTAAATGCACACTTGAATAGACTGTGAGGATGAAACAGCCGGCATGGTCATTATGGTTTTTATTGCATCAGTATATATTAGAAAACACTTCTTAACTCCACATTCCAGTGAGTAAAACTCCACCACTGGAATCAGTATCAGTTCTTTACAACCAACGCAGCATCGATCACCTATTCTTCTTCTTCTATTCAGGTTTACGCGCTGCATATATAAGACATATTAAAGGGGAACTATGCCCATTTTCATTCAATTCACACTTTATTCCTTTGGTCTAAGATGGTCCAACAATATTAATAAACAGGAACAGCTCTGTACCAAATCCAGAAAGCATTTACTCAGGCTTTACTCGGCAGAGTTTGCTCAACTGTCGTGAAGAACGTGGTCGTCGTCGCGAGACACGTGCACGTGGTGATGAAGGCCATGAGGTATGGCATGAAATGGAATCGGTACAACTATTTGAAAACATGAACGCTATCATCAATGACAGTTTTATTTAAAGTGAAATGGATGCAGACAAAGAAAGCTGATTACAGGCAACACAAACACACACACAAACACACAGCAATCACTCTCTCCCCGAAATTGAGTTATAAAAATGTGATCAGGGTCTTAATCTTAAAAGCGCTCGTCTCTTCTTGCACTTTAACAGCAGCCTGTGTGAGAGGGAGCTGGGTAATCAGGGAGGCACTTATTGTGTGGATAGAAGGAGCCGTGAAAGAATGCTGTTGTTTCGCCCCCTTGTCAACACCCCCCCCCCCCATGTAATGATGATGAGGGAACGGTCAACACCTTCGCAGTTTTCAGCATGCTGTTCAGAAAAAGTGATGTGTTGCTGCAGTTCCGTTAAAGACCACTAGGTGGACTCCTTGCAACGACTTGGCCACGCTCGACGAGTTCACCCTCACACACACTGTGGTACCTGCTGACACGCCGTTTGATTGGTTTCTTTATCATCGCTATGACTGCTTGAATCGATTCTCGTCTTGCAAACAAATTCGAGCCTATTGTTTGCGATGACAATAACTCTACATTAGATTGTTTCTTTCTTTTCCTTCCGCAGTGTTTGGCCCATGCAATCTGCACCCCGTGCGCTCCTCTCCCCCCCTAATGGTTGATCCTCAGCAATAGGGACTGTTTAGCTTTCCTAATTAGAGAGCAAATGCTAAGCACTCGCACAGCCTCCCTGAGTGGATTTAACAAACAGGCTTCTCATTAAAACCAGGCACCGCTCTGATTGTGCAGAGCCCGAGACCCCCGCCTCCCCAACAGCACCCATCCTACCCACCACCATCACCATGCCACCCGTCCTTCATCCTTTTTCCCCTTGCTCACTCAGCACCCCAGGAAAGATCTCCGGCGTAGAGGGAGGCACGGATAAGCTCTTACAGGAAAAAAAAAAGCTCGGGGAGAATTTAAGATTCTGTTCTGTCCGGCGGACTCCCTCTGGTCCAAACAACAACCAAAGACACACACACAAAGCCAGGTCATAAAGCCACTGGAGGTGAACAAAGACAGAGGTGAAATCTAGAAATCACGCAGAGATGTGGAGGATAAATTGTCCACAGGAAAAATAAGAAGGGGAGGGAAGAGGGGAGGGAGGTTACAGAGCAGTAAAGGAGGGGGCTGAGGTGGCTCCACAAACCTGGTTTGATGCCGACCTGCCGACCGGAGGTTAGAGCTGGAGGGATAAAAGATGGTACGAAATCAAATTGGTCGGGAACAAAGCGAGGCATCTGCTCCAAATCGATAGGTAAGAAACATTCGCAGTAAAAAACAACAACATTTAACAATGAAAAACTTCTAATCAAAGCTGGCGTAACCAATAGTCTTACCGGTAGAGACATCGGAATACTCAAAAGCACTAAAATCTCAGTACGGTGAAGGCAAACAACGGCCTTGACCTTTGACCTGCAGATTCTAAGTGAAATCCCCTCCATTGATTCCTGAGATCTCGCATTCACAGGAATGGACTGGACGTAGCCACGTAGCTTTGCACTACGTGTTTCACGCACTCGTGTACATTTCAGGTCAGACAAACAGACTGACGACGTGATTGAGAGGCGGCACACGGCTCTAATCGCCTCCGCTGTCCTCCCGTCTCCTCCTCCTCCTCCTCCTCCTCCCCCGCGGAGCTGAAGTTTTTTGCCTCGCCGCAGGGAAGCCCGCTCAGACACTTAGGCTAACTGTCGGTTAACAGGGACAACTACCTGAATTCCCTCTGTGAGTTAGAAGACACGCTGCGCGAGACCCGTCATTCAGAATCACATTAGCCCGTCAGCCCGAAAACATCACAGAGAAAGACGGAATCAAAGGCTGTTTTAAACCTGATGCACAACCGATGGCAAACTGTTTACTCACTGGGAAAAAAAAGAATGTGGCTCTGATTCTTATTTAGCATTTAACTAAATGCACGACTAACAGCTTTGGAGCTGAGCCGTGAATTGTTGCACTGCCTCTCTCATAAGATTACCTGTCAAACACACACATTTGTCAACAGCGCGCTCACTTGTTATTAAAGTTAATTGTCTGTAATTTTCCGGAGATGTCACTCGTTTTTGTCTGCTCAGCCACAGTGACAGCACACGGAGCCAGCGCGTCTTCTGTGAGACAAAGTGAAAGTGGGCTGGGAGATATGAGAGACAAACTTTTAAAGTTATATGTTGTAATGCATTTTGTTTGTGTTCGTGTAATATTTCTATGTATATCACCATCCATCCATCTATCCACTAACGTCCATCCATCCATTCATCATCCATCCACCTGACGTCCATACGTCACCCTTCATCCATCCATCAGTCTTACCATCCATCCACAAATCTATCTACTGCTGTCTAATTCTTTTACCAGCGGGATAAAATATGAAAATGGAAAAGATTGTCTCCAGGATCTACCCAACACCAATGTTGACAACAGGAGAGGCCAACGTTTTCATGAAGTGGACTTACTGTACAGGAGCTTGAATCACTAGTTTGGTATTAGTCAGCCGACGAGCAACGAAGCCAAAGTAACAGAAGTGTGATTTTGATAAAAAAAGCCTGAGTCCTGTTGCAGCTAGGCGCATGAATCATGCTGCGCTGCCATGCGGGCTGCCCTTTGCCGCCCCCCCCCCTCCTCTCCTCTCTGGTCCATCTCTCCCTCCATCCCCATCTCCCCTCTCCTCCATCCACGCTTAAATCTTCTGAAGCGCAGATGTGGGCTGACAGCGGTTATTTGTCATCACGCCACGACAGCTTTATGTGTCGCAAGCGCTCGATACACATCGGACGGAGGCGCACAGGGTCATTACGAATCCCAGCAGCTTGGGAGGGGGCAGACGAGGACCAGGGCCATCCCGGGACCTGTCGATACTGTCATGTTTTATACTCGTCCCGTCCCCGTCCCCCACACACACACACACACACACACATCCAGAGTGTGCACATGCGTGTGTCCCGCAAGATGGTTCACAGGGTTACAGCCACCAGCTAGCCAGGCCTAGCACTTTGCCCTCTGCCGAGCTGGAGAGTCAGGGTCGCGGCTGTCGGGCACAAAAAGGGCCACGGCACAGTGCACAAAGAGAGCACGGCCCACGTGCTTCCTGGTGATTTTTTTTATTTTTTTTTGGGCTGACCGCACGGCTGCAATCACAGACGGAGAATCCTAACAGCAGATAGTTAGTGAGAGTGCTGATGAAGCAGGGGGGGGAAGCTCCATCATCCGAACAGGTAAATGCAACCAAAAACAACACCAGGCCCAAATGAGAGACTTGGAAGAACATGGTGCTACTTTTGCTGACCTCGCTCGAGGCTGCACCTCACAAATGAGCATTCAGTGTCTCGGAGGAAAGAGCACGATGAAACGCTTTCTCGGCTGATCCACTCGGCAAAGCATTTAGCATTACAAACAGTGTTTACTTTTGCCTCCGCGCTTAAACCAGGACACGGACGCCATTTACATATATAACTAAGAGGGAGGAATCTTCAAGGGAAGTTTGGTTTGGAAAGTCAAATTGAGCGAGTAATTCAGTCAATTAAGGCTTCAGCCAGGCAGAGAAAACCCCACTTCATTTGGAAAATAAAAGCAAATGCTACGCAGTAGATACACTGTGGGCTGTATGGCAGCATGCATTTACCCATATTCATAATTCATATGCTGAATGCTTCAGTGGGGAGAGTTTTTATGCTGGAATTGCTCGAAAAACTGTAAATAGTTTATTGGAAAAAACATCTGCAACACATTCCAACTTTATCTCCTCTTCAGCTAACATGTAACCATACTCGTTTTTCTGCGCAACAGAGGACATACGTGCACAACTGGGGACATGCTTGCATACAAGCACACAGAAGGTAAAGGTAAGCATGCACACACACACACCTACCACTCCGTGATGAGCACACAATTCCTCCCCAGTAAAAGATACGATCCCTCCACTAAGCCATATACCCAACGGCGGCACACAAGTGCACCCAATGCCCCGATTCCAATTTGGAGCCGCTTCGGCACACGAAGAGACTCTGCTTATGATACACGTCGGCCTCGCCGACTGCGGAGATCTAATATCCGCTGTGAGTCATCATCGGTGGAGGGAAAAACAGCAGCCGTTTTCTTTCTATTTGGCTGCAGGTACATTGAAGTGCATTAAATTCCCATTAGGGGACCTTAGGTCTGTGTTTTCACCCGTGGTGGCTGACTAATGGGAGAAGCAGGCCCGGATGAATCTGTCATGGTTTAGCTGCACCAAGGGTCCACCGTAGCGCAGCCTTGGCGAATGCAGTCACAATAGGGCCTCTGCTTTGCTCAAAGGCCGCTATTGATCTGCGAGTGGCTGGGAATCAGAGGGACGTGGAGGGAATCGTAACGGCTGGCAGGGCAATCTCTGCCTCAGCTCCCCACGACGTCTCCCCTGCAGCGAGTGGGACCCCTGCTAGTGGCGCCAGGCTCCGGCCAGAGGAGCTTCTGTCCCGGAGTCTGGAGGCCTGGGACCCGCTTTTTGTAACGCGCAACCGGGGTTGGTTTTTTTTCAAACCCAAATCTGCAGATGGCAGATTAGTTTTTAAGGGTATTCCAGATTTTGTTGTCCGTGTGGAGGGACATGCAGGCCCGATGATGATGAGAACTTTCCTTCTTCTGCTGTAAGTGTCAGAGCGAGCATATAAGTTAGTTTGGTAAACAGTGAAATGAAAGAGCAAAACTGCAAATTACTACTGTAGAGAAGTACAATGCAAGTATTTGACAGACATGGTTTAGCTGAACCCATTTTTACAACAGTAAAATGTAATACATTAGATAATAGCTTGTGTTGACCTATAAAATAATATCATTTGGTGCTGAGCGAGCCGGGCTCTGTGGGAGGTTTCCTTTATTCACAACCACCAATTCACCCCAAATATGCATTTTTTAAGCAGGTTGACCAAACTCATATATCGCAGCATGGGAAACAGCAACACATGAGTCAGCGTGCTCACCGCAGCCTGCTTCACCCGCTCCATCTGTTTTCTTTTCATTCCCATCGCATTTCTCACTCTGCGCCGTGTCTTGCTTCGTGTTCGTGTCCAACCTGACCCCTTCATTAATAATGAGCGAGGATGAGACGTGTGTGGGCCAGTCCTTCTCTCGTGGCCGTCTGCGTGTGTGTGTGTGTGTGTGTGTGTTGCTAACTGGTTTTCTTGCAGAAATAGGTCCCGAGGACGTCCACCGACTCGAGACAGAAAGTGGAGGTCCAGCATTGTTAGAAGAGCATGTAAAAAGAATAGCAAAGGAACCTCACGTTCAACACTGTGCTCCTTGAAGAGGCTTCATAACCAGAACTAACAGTTGAAAAGAAGAAATAGTTTGGAAAATATGCTTTTTTGCTAATTATTTAGCAAATACGAGTTAAAGGAGAGGATTATTGATATGTGATATAAGCCATTTGGGCAGATAGTCTATTTCGCTATCTGGAAACAGCTAGCCTACCTGCAACCCTTAAAGCTCACTATTTTGTTTAATAAGACAAAAATGTGCCAAGTACCGTTTTTAATGGTTAAGAGTTTTATACAAATTTCACTAACGAGATATAACGTGTTAATTCGTGAGCTTTATAGATGGTTGTGTTACCTTTGGGGGAGCTCGGCTAGCTATTTTCACATTTCCATTTTCCCAGCTAAGCTAAGCTAGGCTAGGCTAGGCTAGGCTAATTACCTGCCGGGTGAGAGTGGCATCAACTCTCGGCTAGAAAGCGAACACCATGTCGCCTCAGAGACACCGTAAATGCAAAAAAAAAAAAAGGATTCACGTTAGTCTCCCAACACAAACAAAGTAAAGAATACAGAGAACACATAGTGGGATTTAAATATATGTGGCAGAACAGCTGGTCGACATTTTATTTATTTTAATAAAACAGTAAAAGAACATTTTGTTTCGCAGAGTATTTCCTTCAAGGGGATTGTAGCCCTGTCTCTACTCACGTCTTTGTCCAGACGGAGCGGTTGGATATCTCACCCCCCCCCCCCCCCCTCCATGTGAGAACACAGCCAGGGAAGTGCTGGTGAAAGGGATGCATACTGATACAAAAGCAACCCGAGGAGCCTTATCTCTGCTGTCAGACGGGGCCATTGTCCATGGATGTACTTCACTGAGAGGCAGCACGGGTGACGGTATATATGACAACAAAAGCACTGGAAACAGAAGCAGAGATTCTTGTTCCAAGATGATATTTCGGTGGAAGAAAATACACAAAAAATGTTGAACAAAAGGACATTGTACCAAGGGATGCTACTGACATTTGGAGACTTTCTAAGAGGTTTCTGAAATGGATAACGGCAGGATGAACTGAGCCATTCAATTTATCATTTAGTTTGACTGATAGAAATTCAGATAGCGATTGTTTTTCCACCAAATTGCACATATTCAGAACCTGTCATAACTCATAAATCTCATGCAAGGACTCGCTTTCAGCAGTTATCCTTCATCTCTCTTCTTCCTAATCACTTTCATTTCCGGGTCCCAGTGAGTAATGTTTCAGGAAACGAATCAGCCTGTGAAAACTACAGCAAAACCGTGGATATTCCTTAAATATGTTGAACTGAAAGAAAGTGTTCCTGAAGTATCCAAGAGATAAACTAAACAAACCCTCAACCGACTAAAAGTTTGCGCTGTGTAGTCGTTGAATCCTCAGCACCCACAGAAAATGAAAACATGTCTTCGTAGAACACTCGCAGTGCATACTTGTTTATTTGACTCAGACTTATCGATGCTTCCAGACAGAATAACAATCTATTTCCATGGTAACTTAAAATGTAATAATAGGAATTCCTGCTGCTGGATGTGGAGTCTGGAACAAACATACAGATAAAGAGCTCACAATAGGACATATCTACGGATTGACAGAAACATCCTTTCTAAAGGTCTTATCTGCTTTTGGAGAGCGGTGACCCCGGCTACTCTGACCCGTTCGCTATCGTCGTCCCTGTTTATTTAATTGAGCACATTTCTGGCTGGTTTTCCCCAACGTTCATAGACTAGATTTCTTCTTTCAAATACGTCTTTCAAGTGAGCTTCACTGAGCTCAGCGATAAAGTCCAGCACAGCAGAACCACCTTCCTCCATGACCGCTCTCAGACCGGCGGTCAATTATATTTCAGCCGCAATATTCCCCAAAGCCGACTGAATCCTACAGGTGTTTAGATACGTCCTTTAAGTCATTCAGTCTGCAGCCGAAGTTGAAAGAATAGAAGAAACGTACGCCACAGAAACGTCAGTAATCCACCCATGATCACCTTTGATCTTCCCCTAAACGTGACTGTTCATATTTAATCATGTAAAGACAAGTAAAAAGAGATGTTAAGTATCCATTCAGCCACTGATTGATACCCACAGTAACAGAAACGCACACACTAGAGAACATATACAACGTCTCCCAGCACCACACACCCAAAATCTGCTATTCGTCTCCCATGCCAGTGCACTAAATTACTTTCTCTTTCAGGGATTAAACTCGATACGAAGCGTGTTTGACAATGGCTGTCATTTTCTGTTGAATTAAAGTGTGATTTGAATTGACCCCCACCCTTTCCTGCTTGGTCACCCCTGAGATAGAAACACCTCTCCATCTCGTCTGTAAAACTACTAAAGACCTCATTGTGTTTCTGTGACAATCAATGAGCGACTGTCTGTAATCTTGCCGTCGCGTATTCGGCGCATCTCTTTTGTGCGTCCGCGTTCCGTTCAAGCGGGTGGTAATGGGACTTGTAATTGCATGTTTGCCAGTTATCGAAACAAAACCGCTCTAGTTGGGCGCATTCATCTGTGAAGAGCAATGCAATCAGGTACACTTAAAGAAAAAAAGAACTTGTGTTGATGATCCCAATGCTCGAAAGAAAAAATAAGACTTGGTTTGGAGCAAAGTTCCCATTCTATCATTTTTGTATTTCATCATGTCTTTCAGCCAATCACATGCCCCCTTGCCTCTATCAAGCCAAACAACTGCAACCACGTTTTGCCAATTTATCTAACATTGAACTCTTTGGGTTTTCACACACTGGAGATATTGTTCTTTTTTTTGTTAACTCCATCTGTGTTGATCGGAAAATAACTTTCACTTTCTGTCCTCTGTTAAGAAACGCGATTTCACTTACATGCTGATTTCAAGTACCGGGAGCTTGCAGCTCACTCAGGAACTTTTCATTGCCCCCCCCCCCCCCCCCCTTTCACCCCAAAAGTGTTTCTGTCCGACTGCTGTGTCTTTTTATTTCTCTCTTTCTGATGGTCCTCCGTCTTCGTGATTGCACTCAATAATGGCTGATTATGGCTGACCCAGCACGGGCCCCAAACTGGGCCCGTGCTGGGTCGGTGATTGTCCCTTCTCCCGCTGGGTCTGCTGATGGCGGGAGAACCCCCCCTCCTCCCCAGAATCCCTGTCACCTTGCTCGCCCACAGCCCACAGCCCCGCGCTACTCGTCCCGCCTTAATGTCGTCCCGCGGCTCCGGATTGATTATCCCACGCTGGGTCAGGCCACCGTCCCGCTGAGGCCTCGGGCGTCGGGCGGCGAGGACAGTGCGAGGAATAGCTCTACCTGGTTACTGTTTCTGTGCTCACGTTGAGTGTTTTGAAGCGGGCGTGTGCTTCTGAGGTTCTCTCCCTGATTACACTCCGGTCTGGCTTCCATGTCGGGGAAGTTGTTTGGCTTGGCTTGCAGACACGGCCTCACATGGGAAGGATGGAGGCTGAAATAAAGATACGGTGTTCAGCAGCTGCACCGATCAGAGGGAGGTTAAAGGAGACGGGCGTGATGTTTGGAGTGGGCACAAAGGAGGACTATTCAGAAAATGGCGAATAGGAGCTGAAAGTGGGCACGTGAAGTGCGGCAAATTGCAGGTTTGAAAATTCTTCCCCAGTTTATCCAGATTCAAGCATGAATTGTCCTCCGCAGGACCCCGTTTACGGGAATTCAAAGCAGGAAACTACTCTTTACACAGGCAAATATTGAACACATGACCAAACCTGAAAAGAACCACTGTTGCACTGGCTGAGATGCTCCTTCCTTACCGTGCACATTGCCACCGTTGACTCGATCCCACAGACGTGCACGTGTATTGTTCTTGCAGCTGGAAATAGTCCCCATCAAACGCACATTTCCTCCTGTTTGTTTCATGTTTGGTGAGAACTACAGTGCCTAGCTGTTTGAGGAGATTACTCATCCTGCCTTACTGAGGCATTTGTTTTTCATACTTTCCCTTTCTTACCTTTTTTATTTTTGTAAATGAACACAACAGAATAAGCCTCCAGGTCATGTTGTGTGGTCCCTGGTATTTTTTATATTTTCTGTACGGTACTAACTCAATAATTAACAGACCACGCGATCAAAGATTTCTCTCCTCCCGTACAGGCTAGAAAGTGAACCCGTGGCTGACAAAATGCTGTTTCTAAATAAAAGTCCTACGAGGTAAAAGAGACAAAATAAACAAAACAAATAAAGTGAGTTAGTCGAGGCAGTGGGAGCCCTATAGGCGGTGTGCTTCTCCCTGCGGCTGTGACACCAGTATTAGGCAGACAGAGTGGAGGCTCGCCGCCCCACTGGGCCCACATGACAGGGCTCTAACTCCTCCATCCCATTCCAGGCAGACCCTACTGTCTAGGCATCCTAATTGAATCCCGGCGCAGAGAGCACGAGGCCCTATACATTAGACCTTTGTCAGCGAAGGCCCGGGATAGTGGCTGAGCCGCGTCACTGCCATATAACAGGGCCAGTTACCCACGCCAGCCACGATGCGTGTGCACGCATGGGCGGCAGATGCTTACACGCAATGAATGGCCACGCATGGAGTAGAGCGAAATATGTGCGTACATGGATACGCACACCATTTTCCTTTCATTCTACCGTCATTGCTTATTTTCCTCTTATTTCACCTCTTGAATCCACACTGTTCTTTGCCACACACACACACACACACACACAGACAGCAAGGCACCGTTTTGATTGTGCGTAAAGGGTTGTGTCTTATTTTCATCTCTATTACACGTTTCAAAGGCGGGTCTAATCATTGTTGCGATACATACATATATATATATATATATATATGTATATATATGCGCTCACGCCTGCGGGGTGATGTCACTTCAAAACCTGTAGAGGCGGCATATTCCAGACTCGCACCGAGGGGTCTGAGGGGTGTTTTAGAGTGCAGAGGCATGTATTTAAATCAGACATGGTTTTTAATTATTTCGTCGCAGTGTAATTTCCTAGCTGAGGGCAGTCAATTCCTTGCTGAGGCTGCACTTCCATAATTCCCCCAGCATCTCCGAGACGGCACCGTTTCAAAGTCTTCGGATGATACGCAGCATATATTAATTGAAACTGAAATGTCAGCTGTAAAGGTCCCACCTGTGTTCCCGTGTGATGTACAGCACGGGCCCCCCCCTGTTTTTGCATTAGAAACAGCAACGCCGAGTCATAAAAATCCAAATAATATTCCAATTAAATCAACAAACATACAATAAACAAAAGAGCGGACGGCTCCAGGCGAAAGCAGTCGTTTGGAGTCGATGAAATGTGAACCGTCAAAAATGTAAAGCGATTGCATTATTATCCACATGGTTGTGCCCTCGTGTTCTTTTTAAAGGGGGGGGGGGGGGTGCAGCCAGAAGGTATTTCCCACTCCCTGTCTTCAGGGTGCTAAGGAGAAGCATGTGTTGGTTTCAGGAGTCTGGATAGAGAAGTTAGAAGCCCCGGGGTCCTCCTTAATCCTCCTCCATTGATTTCAGATGCTCTTCTACTTATCTCTCCTCCACAGTTAAGTAAAAGACATTATTAGTCATGCTCACAAGCAGTGACTCCAAATTAAGACAGCTTGAGAAAAAAAAAAAAAAAAAAATGGAAGCAGGTCAGAAAAAGTCGATGCTCGACGTCTCTCTCAGGGGAAGTCAGGATTTTACACCAAGTGGAATTTTACGGTGGAAAAAGCACCTTGACATAAGGGCTACTAAAGGTTCGGAGCATGAATAACTCGAGGTAGTTAAAGTTTTCTGGCTGGTTAAATCAAGCGCACCCTTCAAGTGGCTCAAATATAGGACATCCATTTTCAGAGCCATAGATTTTTTGGGCCGGGCCTGAGCCTCTCTACCTCATCATTCTCTGGGAATCACAAGGCTGAGCGAGCGTACAGGCAGTAAACTACACGGCTTTAAAATGCAGGAGAAAGAGCCGGCAAGATGCTGGCTAATGGGGCATATACATAGATGGTAAAAATGGTAATTAAAAAAAAAGAAAAAGAAGAAGAAAGACACTGCCTTTAAGAGAACAAATGAAAGCAAACTGTCTTTAATATCCAAAAGTGTCAGTTCATATTCTAATTTATACACTGCACTTAGAAAAATGCTTAAAAAGCAACTTTATAACCTGACTATATATTTTACTTCTTTGGATTAAATGGACGGATCAAAGACAATTAAGGCCTGAGCGAGCAGCATAGTTTAATATCCTAAATATTGAATATGAGTGGATTCAATATAGTGCGTTCTGTCCCAAATACTGAAAAAACAAATGGGTTTTTATGACTTTAACAGAGAGACTAAAGCATCGACTACCAGACAGTGAAGTTTCCACTTTCTCACCGTTCTGCTGACAAAAGAGAAACACCTGCTAATGCCCCCCCCCCCCCCCCCCCACACACACACACACACACACACAGTCCTCTAATCTATTGTAGAATGTAATCTCGGGAGGTGTGTTGAAACAGATCAATTTGGCTGAGAGATTTCACCTCCTGATAGGATCCAATAGACTGTGTGTTGAGCTCTGAGCTGCATTCTAATGCGAGTCCGCTTTGACTGCCGTCGGTTGCGCTCGCCGCGGTAGCTTGGTTCATGAGCAGAAGGTAATCATCCAAATAATGGATTTCCTAAGGCAACCAGAGACTTGGAGAGATCTGTGTGCTTTAAGTCTATCTAAGAGTCCATCTTGTTTCCACATGATATCCCCTCTGTGTTCACCGTCTTATGAGAATCCACCTTTTATAATGGTTTAAATGACGGGGAGCTGGTGGGAGTTGTAAGAAGGTAAAGAGGTGAGACAGTTGTGACAAGTAAATATAATAGTGGTGAGGAAAACAAACCTGCTTGTGCTGTGATTATTTGAAAAAAACTCTAGTTTAAGTTAAGAAAGATTATTTAGCATAAATGTATAAATAACTCCTTCATCTAAGCCTTCACGCTGTGATTTTCCGAGGTCGAGCGGGTCAGAGGCTGGTGTGGAAGCCCGTTTGTGCCAAGAAAAGCTGTTAGGAATGAAATGTTGAGAAGTAAAAATGACTAATATGAAAAATATCCACAGTGCATTTCAATTATGAGGTCCTTACAAGCGTCAGGCTAGTGGCTCTGTAAATGCTAACGTCAGGACGTGCTGGTGTTTAGCTGGTGTGCTGTTTACCACGTTTGCCATCTTAGTTTTTGCGTGTTAGCGCGCCCACTTCTGCAAATCAGCACTAAACATGCAGGGGAGGCTAACAGGAACGCCAAGACTTGCAAGTATTTGTCCTTTTTGGATACATAAAAAGCATATTTCACAGGGTTAGGAACATTTTTGACCTCCTTCCTGGTGGAGCTCTGGATGAAACGTCAGGGGACCCCCCCCCCCCATGAGATTAGGATTCATCTTGAATATCTCGACGGAATTTAATGACATCCAGAAGTTGAGATATTTCAGTCTGAACCAAAATGGCGGAACGAGCGACCTCGCCATCCACAGAGCGGTCAAAAGTCAAAAGTATGAATAGCATTCTCCTCATTGTGCCCTACCATGAATATAGTTAGATTTTTATTACTGGTTTATTACTTCTCCGGGTGGAAGTGGGCTTCTTGCTGTTTAGAATAAACAGCAGCATAATTACAAGCAACATACAAGTTGGTGTCAGTCTTCATTCAGATCGTGCCACCACTGAAAAGATTATTTCGGACAAACTATTTCTTTCTTTTTTCTTGCTTTCCCTTCTCCATTGCTGCCGTGACTTCCCTACCATGTCCACCAGCTCTCACCCTGATGGCCACAATCAAGCTCGCTAATGGAAATGCCAACAAGGTTCGGTGTAGAGCCCCGAAATGGCCTGGAGATAAGTGAATGGAGAGGCGGATAAAGACTGAGGAAGCCAGTGACAGGCAGCCTTGGGAGGGACCGGCTTCCACGGGAGGATATGAGGAAGGTGAAGGAGCCTCGCTGATCGTGTTTAATCCCGGTTTTTATTGGCCCTGCCGCTGAAGGAAGCCGCGGTTACACACAGGCTGGTAATCATCACACGGGCAGAAGAAAGGCTGTGCACACAACAGACAGGGACGGTAAATGAGAAATACTACGAGACAGGCTCAGCTCCACATCTCTACCTCCCCGCCGTTCTCCTCTCTGTTTACCCGAAAAGCTATTTAAACAAACTTTATGCGTTCAAACTCGGGTGGACAAAACCGACAGGCGTGCGTTGAAGTATTTGGGTTTGATTGAGCTGGATTTCGGGAGCGCACACAGCACGAAAGCACGTTAGAAAGGTATATTTCATTCAAGTCTGAAGTACTTTACACGACTGTTGAGCGCGATCCAAAGCTTATCACTGTGTTTGAAACTGTCAATTTGTTTTCAGTAATTCCCCGGTGGCCACTGTTCTTTTTTGTTAATTTGCATATTGTGTGAAAACTGTGTGTGTGTGTGTGTATCTGGAAATTGATTTTAGAGACATGAATGCAAACCAGTGGGAGCCTGGAAAGCAAGAAAATCAGAAACACACATTCCAAATACCTAAATACCTTCTTTGGAAATGTTCAATAGTAATAAACAGGAGTGAGATGCAGCTGAGACTCTTCTCCTTTCCCACACACTGTGGTTATCTCGCCCTCCTCACCAGTCTGGTCACGACTTCATCCCGCCTTGAGCTCACATTGTGTATTCATTACCATTAAAGAGTCCCTGGCTTGTCTCGCCATTAGGCCGCATTACTCCGCTCCGCGCTTTCTGACATCGGTCACGCTCTGATCGGTAATCTGGTCGCCACTGATGCAGGATTTCCTTTAGCGAGGGGGGGGGGGGGGCTCTCCTCAACTCGCCGGAGAGGTAAGACAAGACGCACGCCTCGTAGGGATGCGTTCCGGAACCAATGGCCGCCGCGTTCCGATGACTAGCCGACCGTGGCTGAGACCAATCGGAGCAGATCAGATTTGCTCCCAATACACAGCTGGGGGATTAGGGAGGGCACGGGGGAAACACGGGGGGTGAATATAGAATTACGACGAAGAGTACAAACAAACAACCGGAGCAGATTGTTACCAGTAACTGCAGCCTCTCTCTCTACATTTGCTGAAACAAGGCCTACGTCTGGGTTCTGCACCCTGAAGATGGAGTTACAAGAAGAGGAAAGTCTGCCGTTGGTGCTTGGAAAAAACGATTTTCAGCTCCAGATGGAATCAGAGGTGAATGATTGCACACCGGGAGACTCGTACCACCGAACCTTCAGCCGTTGATGCAACTCTTCAACCAATGCTTTTCACCACAGGCTGCATTAGGTTCAACTTGAGGCTACTCGCTACGTTAGCATGCCGATACAACCCAACGGTTTTGTCTGTTTGCAGGTCGGAGAGTACTACTATATATGTTGTAACATACTGTATATTGTGACACATTCAATTCCATCCAAACTCTCCTAAAGAATCTGCTGCATGTGACATAACTTCCACTCTAATCTGCTTTTTACAACCAAACAAAATTCCCCATAAACCGATCTCCTCGTGGCTCACTAGGAACTTCCTCCGCCGACGTATTCATTGTCCAACGGCGGCATAATCTCCTCCATCATCCCATTACAGTGCGCGCGACTCGACGCTGCGCGCCGATTCATTATGGAGGTGCTATGAGCTGACATTTCCCCTCCGGAATGGATCATTTATTTGGAGCACCTTGATGGCGGCAGCGGCCGTTAAAACCGGCGAGGCAATTCACAGACGGGGAGCAAGTTATTGTGACAGCCAGCCGCCTAATTGTTCATTTGAGGTAATCACCCGACAAGTCAGAGCAATTTCCAGCACAATGCCAGAGACTAATGGAGGCGGACGTGCTCGCTTGATGAGATCAGAGGCACGGGGGCCGCACGCCTGCAGAGTGCCAGGGGCCCCTGAGAGGGCATCTTCCTCGATACTCAGGAAATTATCTGCACCTCTGTGGCATGACTGAGTACTCACCGGGGGGGGGGTGTTAGCAGGGGAAGCGTACGATAGTGATAATATTGGTCTTTTTCAGAACAAAAGGCGGCAAAAAAATAAAAGAAAGAGCCATGAGATGGAGAAGGGAGAGGCATGTTGTTCTTTTATCTCGGTGGAAAAATCCACTCAAGAGGAGCAGAGATACGTAGGCTGCTGCCCAGTTGAGGCCGAACATTTATTTTCACACCCCAATCAAGATGCTTTTGTGGAGCTGCCGGCATGAGAGGCATACCTCCCTCTTAGCATGCAGGAAGACACTCTCTCTCTCTGTGTGTGTGTGTGTGTGTGTGTGTGTTCGGGGGGTGGGGTGCATGTGATGGATGACCGTGCAGTGCCTGGACGTTCTCGGTTTAATTGTGATGTCAGCGCATGTCTGTGGCAACCCTCGCGGTGAGCGGTGACAGACAGGAGTGTGCAGATGTGTGTCTATATACATGTGTGTGTGTGTGTGTGTGTACATGTCTCGAGTGCACGGAGGGAGAGCACAGAGGAACTCTTGACGTGATGTTGCTGGGGTGAATTTTCTTTCTTTTTTCCCTCAAGCGGACTCTCAGGAGACGAGTTTGAGGAGTTTGTTGGGGCTACCGGCTGATCAGGGAGCGGACATGTGTCAGACTTGAAGTGTCAAACTGCCTCCTTGGAGTGTGTTTTTGTGTCTTCTAGCTCCTGGAAACACATGATATTCACCCCGTACTCTCCAGTGAGTACATCGTTATCGTACAGTGCCAAAGCTCCGCAGTAAACAGTCAGAAACACCTCCAACATCCCAGAACATCTGAATATTACGGGCTGTAATGTTTCGCTTTTTCCAGCTTGACAGACAAGCCAAAGCCTCCACAGTCCACACTTTCAATTATCACTGATATTACTGATACTTACACATACCCTGGATGCATAATTTGGTTTATGACTCATACACGGAGACTGCAGACCACCTGCAGTTCCACCTGCCGGTCAGTCGGTGGTGCTGTTGGACCTGAACCTCCGAAGCACCCCTCTGTTCCCTTACGAGCAAATAGATAATGCATATTGCATTACATTCAGACAGGACGGATTTCAGTGCGAGCCAAACAGAGGCATGTGGGGAAATCATGATTTACTCTGAGGCTCATTGGGTGGGAAACATTGTGTAATTTGAGAAAATATCCCATTTTGCGCAATCTGCTCGTGGAGGTGAGGCTGTGACAACTTGTTCCATCTGATGTGTCTGCAAATCTCGACATTTTTTTGATCAACATTTCGCAATAAATGCAAGATCCTCTCAAACGAGGAAGACAATGGTAACTACGCTGTACCATATTCTATCATGTGCATCTCCTCCCTTCTTGCTATTCTGCTCAGGTTTGGGAATCCAGGAGTCATGTTGTTTGTAAGAGAGCGAGAGTCAGTCAGTCTGTCTCTGGAGCCGGAGTTTTCAGTGAACATATAGTGTGGAGTTCTTCAGGGGGAATATGTAATAAGGAACATAGCTGCAGCTCCTCTCGCTTTCTGGGGACTAAGTTGTTCTCGACGCACAGATAAACAGGCCGGCAGACCGACTGGATGGAAATAGAGCTGACCAACTGTGCTCATCCTGTGCCAATTTAAGATTACGAACATTAAAAAAAAAAAAAAACAGCAGACGATGCCAGATGTGGAGGGGAGAAAGTGTCTCTGATTCATGCCAGACAGCGGAATGAATCTCGGCGTCTTTATGAGTTTATTCGAAATGCAACCTGGAGTCGCTGCAAACGGGGGGGCTGAGATTTTCTCCGAGAACATTCGCTGACCTGCAGATTTTCTGTTGCACAGTCTCTCAGAGAGCCTTAATGAAGGTCATTTCAATACACAAGAACCTGCAGTGGACTTTACAGTCGCAGAAGTGTCTGTTAGTCCATTCCAATTCAAAGTCTTGATGCTCCAAAGGGGCCAATGGACTCTAATGTGATTTGTATAAAAAGGCCAAACATAAGAGGATGAGATGCGGCCCGGAAACCAGGTTAGAGCGTGCCGGCAAAAGGCTGTCCTACCGTGAATTGTTTGCCTCAATCCATTTACCGCCACGACCCACCCGCTGTGACAGAATGAGGTGTTTTGAAAAATCCCTCGTGAAGGATCTCGTCCTCTATACGGATTCGTCTTGGTTGTGTGGCGATAAAAGAGTGTTTACACACAGTTGATTTAGCTGAAGGTGGTTTCATTTCCCGAGTCAGTGACTCGCGCTCGTGGATCTTCACCACGAGCGCCACGTGCGATCCGTCACCGGCGCGGGGTTTTGGCACTCGCGGCGACGACTCCGCGGGTGGACGAACCGGAGGGAAACGACACAGGAGACGTTGGTTCCTTGCGGGCCAGCCTGATCCCGCTAATGAATTCGGCCTCACAGCGTCCTGAGCCCAGAGTGGCAGCATGGCACATGGTCACTGAGTGGGCTCAGGGGGATACCGAGGGTGTGAGAAGCCATCTGTTGGGCTCTCCGTTTTCCTTTTGCACTCAACAGGAGAGAACAAAAAAAATCAACAATGAAAGATCCCGTTGGCGTGGTGAGACGGTGGTTATAAGACCTCCCTGGCTTTTTGTTGAGCTCCAGAACAACCAGAAAGGAGTTGTTGCACATCTGAAAACTGTGAGCACAGACTTCGGCTGTCAATTCCACTCAACTCCTTTCTGTGCCGGGTCGATATGAGCTGCTGGACATCTAGTGATTTGTAATAATTGCAGAGACCGGCTGGCGATTGTAATTTTGACTCCGTCTGTTGTTTGTAAAGCCTCCAGAACAAATGACCTGTTTGTGCATTACCTGTGCAGACAAGAGTTCTCCCTAAAATATTAATCCCTCTCGAGTCAAGCTTCATTTTCTTTTGGGTAATTCCTTTTGCCTCTTCCAAACAAGCAATTCTCATCTTCTTCCTGTCAGGACGAATACAACTCATCGAGCATTTCTCACGCGAACCTTTTGAATGTACTCTTAATGAAAATCGAGGGAGCCGAGGTTTTTGTCATGCGACAGATTTTTAAACATTTTTAACAAAGCTCTTAAAAAAAGTCTGCCATTCCTGCAGCAGGATTGAAATTGCTTTTATCTAACGGGTAACAGCCTCACTCAATACTTCAGTCTGGACCCAAGTCGTGGACAAACAAGTGGAGAGCTACAGATTTCAGCTTTACGATCCTGCTTGTCTTTTTAAAAAAAAAAAGAAACGCACACGCCAGCCGGCGAGGATCTCACCGCTGCCACATTTGGTTTGAGATTGACTAAAACAAAGCAGAGCTGTCTGTTGGCGCTGCTCTGCATGCCTCCAAAGGAAATTCTCTAAAACAAAGAGATGTGGATCCGGTGAAACTGTGACTTCCGACTGTCAGAGTCCATCGTTAAAAGCGAAAATCACAAAAGCCCTCTGTGTATTGACTGGGTGACAAACCTTATTCAGCAGTTTTACGGCCTGACAGCCGTTTTTCTGGCCTCGGATAAGTCCGTGTCTCCAGGCAGGTTCTGAATCTAGCCAATTACTAAATAAATGGCGGTTGGGATTATTTAGCATTCCTCCATAACACCCGCAGAATACGATGTGCCCGAAGATACAAGAAAATCGGTCTTATCCTCATTAAACTCTAATCGTGCAACTATTAACTCTACTCCCTGGGTTTAAATGAACGTGTGCACACTACAAGCGTTCATGAAATGAGTGAACTCTCTTCTCTTCTCTTCTGTACTTGTAATGCTCCTTTACACCCCGTTACTGTACGTTTCACGCCGCTCTTTGTGTGAAGTCTGATCTCGGTTACTGATTCCTCGCGCGGCTTTTGCGCGGCACAAGAGAAAGAAAGGAAAAGACACGCTTTTCCTGCGTCTCTTCTCTCTCCGGCTTCTGTCGGGGGAGCCGAAGCTTATTGTGTCCAATGCAGCGATCCAATTATGAAGCAGGGCCGTGTTACAAGGTTGCCGTGACAGAATCAATGAAAACAATAGAGGAGAGTCCCATTTCATACACGTGTCCCTGGGAAAAGGGAGAGAGACCTTACCTTCAAATAGCAACAACAGCAACAACGCTGTTCAAAATGAGGCCAACAACTGAATGATTTGCAGAGTTAAAGAAGCACGAATGAAATAAAGTACCTGCAAGACAGAGTTCATATGGTGGGAAAGGTCTCCCAACACCCGCAAGCAATAGTATATCAATCAATTTGTAATTATAATGCAATGCAAATGCTCGCAAGAATCAATTCCACTCATTTCACCATCCTTTAGCGCTAATTACCGGGGGGAAAGCCACATGTCTGCTCCGTGTCACGGAGCAGGAAGCAGCCTTTGAACTGCTTGGAAGTGTTGCACAGGGTGGGTTTCGCGGCAGCCTTCGCCGAAACTTGGCTGCATTTCAGACCGGCGTGGAGGAGGATGAAGGCTCGCTGTTTTTGCCTCTTTCAACCGGAGAGCAAAGGCCCCGGCGCACTCTCAGCCCACATCTGTAGAGGGAAGCGAGGCCCAGGCGAGACGCCCACGCGCCGACCGGAGATGGCAGAGGAGGCACCAGACGCGCTACTCCAAAGCGTTTGTGGGGGCTATTTGTTTCACAATCAGATGCTCCTTTTTTTTTCTCAGAGAGATGGAAATACATGTTATGTTTCCTTCCCATGATGACTATCTCTGCATTACCTTCAACATTACACCTTTTAATGCATCAAGAGCCCAATTATAAAAGCTGGAAACTGGTCTTGAAAATCCAATTTCGATCTCTCAGCTCAGGCATAACGATAAAAGCCAGCAAGAACCTAAACATAAGTGTTTTTGTTTGAAATTCACAACTTTAACCGCGTGTTTGCCGCGACCGTGTGGAGCTTCAAAGCGCGTTAGAAAGAGACACCAAGGAGCCCGGCAAAGCGTCGGCGGGCGACGAGTTGGGACGAGAGCGTGATAAAAAATGTCCAGTCCAACAATGCGCGCACAACACAGCCGAACTGTTGCCAGTCGAGTTTGCATTTTGGGTAATGTGGGTGCCAGGATGTGACGAGGAAGAAGAACGAGAGCGATATAAAAGACGATATGTTGGACGTGATCCTCTGGTTTTCCGTTCCCTTAAAGATCAGCAACGTCCAGACAGTTAATGGCTAAAGATTAGCATGTAAACGTTCACCAGCGCTGCTTCGATCTTGAACCGGCAGTGTGAATCTACCAGTTTACCCTTGAGCAAGGCAGTTATCACCCATAGGCTGGTTTGGTTTGTGAACCATTGTAATCGACTAACCATGAGCTAGCCTGGTTCTACTGCCCCTCCTCCTCTCTGTGTCTTATCTCGGAGTGTTTATTGGCATTAATTACGCCATTAATCAAGTTAATGGAACATCCCTGAACGGACCAACTGTACCCGCTCCCTCAGTGCCGTGGGACTCCCCCCCCCCCCCCCCGAGGGCCAGACTTCCCGGTTCACGGACGGGAAGCGCCCCATCTGTCAAAGTCACTTCCTCGGACATCCAAATATGTGCGCGCCGCGGGAAGGTTACGTGTCACATGTAGCCACTGTCGGCACGGTCTGCCGCACTGCTGCAGCGCCAGCTTCGACGGCGGGACGGCTGTGAGGGCTGTGGCCTTGGCGTGACGCCACGCCATACAGCAGACCTGAGGAAAAACTGCTGTCAGATTGCTTTTTTTTCCTTTTTTTTATGGTTGAGAGAACGGTCGGATGGAGGATTTCTTTTATTGAACGGCCACTGTTGTGTCTAAATTAAAACACACACACACTGCACTTTGTGTGCAGCAGACGCTGCATCAGCACCGCAAGAAACGACGGCGTGTTCAGACACGATGACACAAAAGTCACAAGATGAACTTTAGCTGGTTTACGGCCGTTTGGGGCAAATAAACAGGGGCTGCACAACGTAGAGGTGGCAGATCAGAAGCATTATTGTGCAATCAATCGCATTTAGTCATTCAAATCGTGACATTTTAAGCTATATTTAATGATACAAAAGGTCTCCTTTAATTAGGCCTCAATTAAAACTGCAATGCCAATTCTAACCACGAGCGTATTGCCAAGACTGAACAAGATGAGTGCAGCAGGATTCTAACCACAGAGTCTCAAACAAACGAGGTGTTGTGTTGTGGGTTCATTTGCCTGATTTGCAGCAAATCAATTCCCTCTATCACTCCGGCCGTGCTCAATCAACGACACAGGCATTAGAATAAAATATATATATAAGAACCCTGTGTTGTGCCTGTGGTTGTCTCACCAGCGTTCTCCCTCTGGCCATTTTCCCCTCCGCCTCTGGAGTATTCAATCTTCTCCCCCGCCAGCCTCCCGGAGCTCATCCTGACCTGCCTCCCGAACAAGCCGCGGTGTAATTGCTTGTCAGAGCTGTCTCTGCGTGCCTGTTTTTCTTCTCGCCCGCCACGCACCTGACAAGAAACACATATTTACACACAAAAATGAAATTACAGGCAATTTGAGCGCAAGGAGCTTCGGAGGCAACGCCCGCTATATCGAGCTGTCCGAGTCGATGAACTCCTCACAACCCTTTGGCTCCGGATCAGCCTGACACAAAAAAAGGTGGAGGAGGAGAAGAAGAAGAAAACAGAAGAAGAAATGCTTCGGGAATTCTGGCACATTCGTGTCATTCTCTCCACATTATACTTCTTCCCCTCACAATGGCCTCCTCTTTCTGAACAATAGCGGCCTTCAAATCTATCTCACGGAGGTTGAGACATTCAGCGTGTTACAATGAGCCAGCAAAGCTGCACCTGCTAAGATGTTTCACCGACGTATTTTAAGCGACTGCATTGATGCAAAATGGAATTATTGCATCACAGACTGTATGTCTCGCTGTTATAATTACCTCCTTTAACTAATCACAGATGAAGGAGCCGCCTCTGGAGCATTTGTTGTAAATACGACAAATCAGCACGAGCTTTCTCATTGATACCCTTTAACCTTTACCATTGATTTCACGCTATGTTTGTTTAATGGCTTCATAACCCAATTAAACTGATTTTTTTAAGGACGCTTATTCAGACTGCGTAAAAGTGTAACGGCACAGTGTTCCGGGTGTGTTTCGGGCTTTTGTCTGTAGAGGCGCTCAGACTCCTATCTAGAAGAAACACACTGTTTTCACTTATGTGCACCGATTAAACCTGTTGTCAGGACTGCTCGGGGCGCGTAGCAATTGCGGTTGATTCGCTTGTGTTGCACCCGTTAGCATCTAATATGATCCACCGTTAAACACCCGGGTGGGTGTTCAGGGACATCAGGTACGAACTGAATATTTGAAGGTATTTTGATGAAGAACATCATTAAATACGTGAAGAATTTGGAGTCAAATGACTCGGATGGAATGAAATGACATGGTATGAATATATATGCAGGTATATAACATTTTCTATTTCTATTGCTTCGTTTATTTCCATTCTTATATTTGGTTTCCTGCTTATGAATTCCCATCGCCGTCGCTGCTGCAAGCACTTCATCTTCCCTACAGACAGTAAAAGCTCATTATTTTCTTTTGTCCACAAAGGCTCGTCACCTTGTCACAATGAACACACTGTATCTGAATACAACAGCTGGAAACATCTGTAAAAAAACAGCAGCACCGGCGCCGCGCGCGACACGGAGAGAAGACTCTCACTCTGTATGGCAGCCGATGTTTGCGGGTGTTTACTCCTGAGTCGAATTGTGTTTGACATTTGTTCCAGACAGATCTGTTCGGGCCGGGCGGTATTTCGGGACGAGAAGTCAAGAGAGGCAAGATGAGCGGCGGAGATGTGAGAAGGGTCGTGATGGGGAAGCCTATGATTGATATTCCCATTAGCCACCTGACAAGGTGAGGACAAGGCTCTGATAATGAATTGTGACACATTAATGAGCTCGTCTAGCGCAGACAATACCTGATCAGCTCTCTTACCATTTAACCTTTGATACCAATGAGGGAAATTGCAGGCAAATAGGGGTTTTGTGTCACTTGCCAAGACAGAACAGGACTTGTTCGGAGCCGAGGTGGCTGCAAGTTCACGGGGAACTAATTTGATGGCAGTTAAACTCCAGAGTTGCACTTCTCGAGCACGAAAACACAAAACTTTTTTTCTTGTATCTGTCTTTTTGACGGGATGAATACGACTCCGACGCCCGTTTCTCGCCTTGCTTCAGTTCTCGTGCAAGGATGTGTTCACAAGCTGACTTACTTAGTTTATCCTTCAACGGATATTCTCCCTGGAGAGAAAACAGGACAGAACGTATGACTGGTTTGCAATGGTATTTAGAGAAAGACAGACAGGCTATTCAGGCTTCTAGTTCAATGACAATACAACATTATTGGGGCGCTGTGTATACTTTAATATATGGCAGCAAATTTGAACTTTTGTGCTAGCCCACATATAAAGTCTAAAGATTCCCGTTAGGCATCCTAAGGGTGCAGGTACCTTTATGGAAAAACTATACCCCGTATCCGGACGGACGTGCCGGAAAAATCAATTTTTCTCGATTTTACAGTGGGCAGTGGATACACCTCCCCGTGTCTGCTGAGGTGCGTGCAGTGTTTGTGCCGAGTGTATTGACATCGCCTCCCCCCCCACATCCCTCCATGTACCCCCCCCCCCCCCCCGCCCTCTCTCTCTCACTGTCGGTGCCTCATTGGGACGCTGGCCGCTTAAGTCTAATCCCGGGGGAGCTCATTAGAATCAGCGGAGAGGAGAGGGCCCCAGACAGGGTCAGGACAAACTGCACTGCTGAGCTGCATAGTGATGCCCTCCGCTCTGTCTTTATGTCGGCTCGGCTCGGCTGCGCAGTCAGTTGATCTGAGCGAACGGCAGATGAGAAATTGGCCCGCTCGAGCGCTTGACAACCGCGTTGAGCGCCCCACATGCACAGATAAACACGCATGTCAGACACCAGACTTTCGCCTACGTTTAAAAATCCTCCATCGCGGACATATGTGCTTCAACTCTGACCATGTGTGTGTGTGTGTGTGTTGTTCTCAAAAAAGGTCTCGAATAGAGACGTGCGATCCAGGCACACACACACTAAACAGAGCTGTCGTGCTGTCATGCTACAGTCAGCAGCTTCCTGTGTTTGCGTGTGACAATAAGAGAGGGGAGTGGGCAAGGTCAGAGACACTCATTAAATGCTCATGAATCTCAAGTGGAGTCCTGCAGATGTGTGCGTGTGTGTGTTACACCTTTTTGTGTGTTAGTGTGTGTGTGTGTGTGCAACAGATGTGTGATCTGTGAAGCAGTGGCTTACAGCAGAGTAAAGGGAACTTTTGCTTCAGGGGTCCATGTCAACCCCATTTCTATCAGTATTCAGATCCTTAACTTGAATAGAAGTTGCGCTACCACACTTTACAAGGTTTGTTTTACAAGTAGCCGTGTGTTGAAAACCTTATTCAAGTAAAATACTTGAAGTGTCATTGGAGAGAAATCTTTGAGTCAAATAAAATGTACAATATTTCCCTCTGAACTTGTAGAATTATACAGTCGTTGGGATAAGGGTGTGAAAAAAACATGGTCGCCCACCTGATGACGTGCAGCCTGCCTCGCTGTTTCATCCCCCATTCCTGGGAAGTCTCCGGCTACACTGCTCACGTCTTGAGTTGTACCGAAACGGACGACCGAGGGTGAGAAAGGCCAGAGACGCTGTTATTGCTCCGCCAAAAAAGCCTGTGGACACATAAAGGAGTTTGTCATCTGGGGTGAGCAGAGAGCGAGCGCGCTAATATCCTGAGGCTATCGCAACACTGTCCAATGAAGTCTGATTGACCCCATACATCAAAAGGGTGTTCGTGCACGTCGGTGTGTCTCAGAGACACAAAGAGAGAGAGAGAGAGAGAGAGAGAGAGAGAGAGAGAGCTTGACGTCTCTCCGTGCTTTCGGGCGACAATGAAATCACACACAGGCGCTCACGACGAAGGTATAATTGGGGAAAGTGCTGTGAAAGATGCTGGGGAGATGGGGGAAGGCAGTGTGGAGGACAGCGAGCAGGAAGGCAGTGGGGTGTTGGCTGCTTTTCTACCCACCGTGGGGGTGGAGGGGGGGGAGGAGGGGGGACGCATTATGAATGGACAAAACAGCAGGACGGGAGGCTTGATTGGATGCAACCGGAACCTGTTTATTGTTTCAAAAGCCTTTCTCTCTCTCTCTCTCTCTCTGTTTATGCCTCTCTCCTCTGCTCTTTCCATCTCTGTGTAATTAGGCTGCTGGCTGGAAGAATGATCAGCTGTCATCCCCAATGGTGGCCTTCCACTGCCTGAATGTCAACACTGTCTGAGACCTCCTGTCTGAGTGAGCAGCACACTCAATTAGAGACACTCCGTCACCGCAGGAGCCGGCCAGGACAAACACACTGACACATTTGCAAAGCCTCGAACACACACACACACACACACACACACACACACACACACACACACACACACACACACACACACACACACACACACACACACACACACACACACACACACACACACACACACACACACACACACACACACACGTGTGGGAGAACGGGCCACTTTTATGCTCGAAGTGGAGATCCACGTAAAAAGAAGATCAAAACCACGCACTCGTCACAGGGCCGTCGTAGCCCTTCAGCGGTTGCATTCATTAAAACGTGGCTTCTCAGGACTTAGAAGTAACTACTGCTTACAGTGCTTTTCCTAACGTGGGCAGGACTCCCTCCGCAGGGGCAACCATCGTGCCCCCCCCCCTCCGCTCCATTTGGCTGCATCAAAGTGGTTGGAGTCAAAGGGGGCGAGGCTCTTTCTTTGTGTTTCTGTGTGAGGGACATCTGAGGTGTTTCTTCGCTACTTTAAAAAGGGATTCGCTGCTTGTTTAATGTTGATCCCTTAACATGCTCAGGGATGCGCTTTTGCCCGTTTGGCAAGCCGAGAGGACCGACGTGGTCACTGGAATGAAGGAATAAGTCATGCCTGGAGGTTAAATATGAAGCTAGGGCCAGCAGGTGGCCAATGAAACATTGGCGGCCTCCTCTTGTAGCATTCCACATCAAGGAAAGAGAAGAAGTGCTTTCTGCCTGTAGTTGCTTAATTTCTTACACTGTTCAGCATCATTTTTTTTGGACAAATTATAGAGCTGCTGCGGACCATCTGGACGTCTCCAGGCCTTTTCTACATGATGGGGATTTAGCTGATGCTGTTATCCACAGCGGCGTGTGATGGAGCGAGCAGGTCGGGGGCTTCGGTTGTGAATCTGTGCACTTAAAAACTATCCTTGTCCCCATCTCCTGCATTGTCAATCCTTCACTGTTGACACGCGCACAAATGGATGAAGCCCCTTGAAAGACCTCCAGGCCCGCGTCGGAGGCTCGAGCAGAACAGGGAGAAAGGAGTATTACGTGATTTACCCGGCACAGATCTCATCTCGCTCTCCGCTTCCTGTCTGGGAGCTTTGAAACGTAATCGACTGTGCATGTGTGACAGAGTCACAATGTGTCGGTGGGATTTGTGGGATTGTGGGTGGTGGTGTGTATGGTGGTGGGGGGTTAAATGCTACCAGTAAGAGGGAAACCAAACGGAGATGTAAAATACAGATTTTTGCATTTACTTAAAGGATAATCCAGTTTTAAATGAAGAAAAGCAAAGAGATTTCTCCCCTGAGATAATCTCCGTGCATGCTTGCATGAGTGCACGTTTGTAGATTTGAGTCTATACTGTATATGTGATGATTCTGCGAGCGTGTTTAGCTTTGTGAGAGTGAAAGGGTGGAGATTGAGTTTAGAGTGATGGAGAGACTTTGCGGGCCCGGTGGAAATTACAGCTCTCCATCTCTGTCCTCGGGCCAGTGGTGTGTGTTTGTGTCTGTGTGTAGTTGTGTGGGTGCAAAGTGTGTGTGTGTGTGTGTGTTGCTCAGGGTCACTGCAGGAATAAAGAGAGAAAAGATACCTCTCACTGAAAATCCTCACTAAGCTATAAAAAAAGAACACTTGCAGCTGCATAACCGTGTGTGTGTGTGTGTGTGTGTGTGTGGAGGTGGACAGGTGCATGTTTACCTGTACGTGTTGACTGCAGTGCGTGTGAGAGGCAAGGTCAACGCAAAGTAATAAGAGATGTTCTGGATGTGGAGGTGCAGGGCTGCCAATGTTAAAATAAAATAAAATCCATGCATGATCACAGCGCGACGCTCGAGAAGCCGCAGCGCGTGGAACGGTGTCGGCTGATTGGTGCGTTTCAACCTATTTATGGTTCCGACGGTTGATTTCACAGAAGGGGGCCGAGGGGGAAATGAGCACGATAAACACCTTTCCTCCGACATTTTCACCAGAAGTGAGCTAACAACAGGACAGAAAAATAATGGAAAAGGAAATTAGTTTGATTATGTCATTTTATTTGTATTTGTGGACTTCCACACTGTGCAACTTGTACCTGTTTCCTGACACACTACTGCTTATTTGTTGCTAAGCAGAAATAGATACATTCAGAGTAATCAACTGTTGAGGAAATATGGATTGTAAAGTGAGTATAACAACACAACACACAGCTATTCATTAGGCTACTTATTGATCAAATGAACTTAATAGTGTGCGACTGCATTCTGACATGCAACCAGTAGCTGCTCGGTGAGGAAACAGTCTGTGCGCACATACGTGTATCTTGACTGTTGTAGCCCTGCAATAGGCTGCAGAGTGTATTGCAACCGTCACGCACACAGCAACAAGACCAGAGCGCACCTTTTGTGCGTTCGTGTCATGTTCGCCTCGTGGATCTTTGTGAGGAAACAGCTTGTGGCGTGACTCAGCAGAAGACGACTGCCAAACACTCCCTTATGTAATCTTGCACAGAACGAAGCGTGGACATATTTCGTTTTTTTTTTAAACCGAAGTTTAAATGTGGTGCAAATCTGTTGAAAAAAATCATTTTTATAAACTCCAGCAATATCTTTTAGTTGTCGGAGTAATTTAGTCAAGCTAGCATCCACTCTCTCTGTCTCCCCTGCTCCTCTCGTCTCCCTCTCGGAGGTGATGTTGTGCATCTCTCTGCCCTCGACAGGCTGCCTCAGGCTGTTGTGCCCAACCGCTCGGCCTGTTCTCTCTCTTCCCCCTCACTCTCCTGCCTCCTCAGCCCTGATTACTATGCTGTGTGGGAAAGTTGCCTCACGGGGAAGTTCTCGTCTCATTTTCCTCCTCCTCCTCCTCCTCCTCCTCACGGTAATCCTCAGCTATACAGACTAGACTGTGTTCATTGGCTGGCTGCAGATAGGTCCCTTTGGGTCCGTGTTCCCCCCCCAGACTTGTGTCCGAGCCTCGGGCGTGGAGATAGTGAAAGCCCCGCACGTTTTGAAATGTGCACTCTCATTACAAATGGGCTTTTTCACTCAACATGTTTAGAAAGTTATTCAAATAATTAGTAGCAGCTAGTCAATGCAAATCTTTTCAGGAGATCCACATCACTTAGATTGTAGATCTTAAGACTGCAAAAGGTGCGGTGAGTCATCCCCCCCCCCCCCCCGCCACCGACTGATGAACTGTATCTGCATTGCTTTGATAGGATTGTTGATGCACACTAATGACTCCGCGATTTACTCGGCTTAAAGCCGTAAAAAAAAAGAAAAAAATGTCACACTGTTTATACATTTCTATTAATAACCAGCTCAGATTTATCTCAACCTCATATTGGCTATAATGATCATGGGCTCTGGTGTTAAATGAAGGAGGAAGAGATTAAAAACCACGATGAGGTGCCGATATTCTAATGGGAATTAGAGGCATAATGGCTAAATTGTACGATTTTCTTTTTCAAATGAAAACTCTGCTTCTTGTTTCAACCTTGGATCGCAGTAAACATCTACACGTAATTCTCATCGGGGAGGTATAGTCTGATGGGAGGAGATAAGTGTGATTTATGCGTCATATCTTTAACTACATTACGGAAGCAACATAATGGACACGACTTCATTGCACATTACGGCACACTGGGGGCATTCTCCATGTTATTAGAATGCAAATACACCGCCTGAAGTGATGGGACATGTTGGAGTAATGATGTCAAATTAGCGACGACATGATGAAGAGAAGTGCAATAAAGCCGCAGATTACAAAACGGTTTCTAACAGACACGACTCGCAGCTTCAATCCGGCAAAGTTCGGTTGTTTGGAAAAATGATTTTCATGCAATTGATCGGTGAAGTTACGAACTGAATACATTCACAGTTAATTCACCCTTTGCTCGGACCTGCTATCGTCCAATCATAGTTTAGCAATTAGCGTTGAGGCTGCAGTAAAACACACAATTTAATAATTACATGTTAGAGGGTCATGTAAAGGCTATGAACTGGATGTTTAAATGTTGTATTGTTTGTATTCATTTAAGTGTTCAGACTATAGTCTGAGGCAATTAAAGTGAAGTAATTCTTCATTTTAAGGTATTCCCTCGTCATGAATTAATACACCCTTGCAGACATAAAATGTCTATTTATAGGAGAGTTTGGTCTTGTGGCCGAAACTGTATTTCCCGAGCTTTTATATCCTGAGGAGGAAAAGAACAAAAGTACACCTGCAGCTCTAAACAATATAAAATAATCATCGAGCTCGTCGGAGCCATTTCAGAACGCTCGCCTTTGTTTCTTTGGTGCAAGGGTGCGTGGGTAAAAAAACCTTCAAGGTGACAGGCTGCAATTAAACACCGTCACCGAGGCCATGTCACAGGTGTACGGGGCAGCTGTAAGTATAATTGCTACAGGCCTCCGGGACGAGGCTGAAGCTCGTCGTCTGGCGGCGGTGGGCTTCACGGGGAAGATCAGCTATAAAAGGAGACTTGCAACACAATGACAAATGGTTATACAGCAGCCGCCAAATTAACAGTGACCTCCCCCCCACCCCCTTTGCTGTGTGGTGAGGACGATAATGTGCAAAGTCCTGTCGGGAAGTGCGCTTAATGTTGGAGATAATCTGACTATTATGCGAGTTCAACGTCGGGAAGGGAGGGACTGAGTATCAATCACATTTTCTCTTACGGAGAACATAGGAGTCATGATGTTTTTGACAGGATTCAAGCAGGCCTGATGATACAGATGTGCAGCTGCAAGGATTGGGACTTTGGCGGGAAATAGTTTGAATCGCCCCTCCTCTCTACATCACAAAGGTGGAACTCGATGTGCTAATTGAGCCTCGGAGGAAGCTAAAAAAGAAAAAAAGGAGGGAAAGAAAGAAGGATTTCTGTTCATAAACAGTGTTTACTTAAAGCACCCCAAAAGCCTTATTAGTATTAATAGCAGTGACTTCAGAAAGCTCATATTCTGCCATCGGACAGTTCTGTATTATTCATGATTGAAATGAAAGGCCGGGTATAGCTACGCGGCGGCGATGGAGGAGCGCTGCATAGCAAACGATGTTGCCTACGCCAGTTTACATAACCGACACTTGGGTAAACAGCGGATTAAGCGCAGCGCGGGGCTGCGAGGAGAAAAACGAGAGCAAAATGTTATACCCACACATTCGCCTCTTTTCGAAAGGGAGGACCGTCGGAGGAGGCTAGGAGGAGGCTAGGAGGACACTGCGGAGCGTTTGATGCAGCACGGTCTTCATCTGCAAGTCCTTTTGAGCATGAAAGCGTGTACACGGCGCGCGCGGTCTCGCCTCCGGTGCAACTTCTGCAATGTTGATCTTAGGAAGTCGGGTCAAAAACAAGCTTCTCGCCTCGATTAAAGGCAACATCTGCTAAATTGTATTATTAAAGCGGGTCGAGCGAGCATTAGAGCGATCGACGGGGCCTTTCGTTTTCTGCTCTGATTACGAGCGGCGGGGGGGCATGTTGAGCAAGGGGGATGTAGGTTTAGGGCTCCAAAGCTCCCCTGCTGAGGTGTCTTTGAGCAAGACACAGAACCGGGGTTTGAGTCCCTGATGGAGCTGAACTACCCAGATTCACTACTTCGAAGCCTAACAGGAAAAATAAAAGGTGTTTTTCTAAACATCAGGTATAATCCTTCTCCAAAACTTACTTTGAGAATAATTTCCTCTGCAAGATCTGTGTTTACTCAAGTGTGCTAAACAACATCCACGACTTTCCCTTTTTGCAAACATGTTTGCATCTCAACGAGCGGACCCGAGCGTTAGATGTTGGGTTTGTTTTTGTTTTTTTTTAGCTGCAAGACACACAAGCAAAGCACCACGAGGACACAACAGATACTGAATCAATCTTTATTTATATTAAATTAAAAATATACTTTTGACAGATTCATGTAACAAACATGAGGAACGGTGTTTCTATGATATAAAGCTTTGGGTATGGTTTCAAATAACTCGGGAGAGAGATGGTCAGCGGCGAGGGGTCTTGGACACAGGGGGGATAGCTAACGTCGGCGAGGAGGAGTTACTGCCTTCTCTCTACTATGTCTATGTCTCCTCGGAAAGCATGCAAAAGCAACCAGAAAGGAAGTGAAAACAGGGCGCACTGTGAAGGCTGCGTCCAGCAGAGAGGAGGAGGACGTCAGACGTGGCTCAGTGGCGCTTCCAGTAGAAAGAGGGAGACACAAAGAGGAGAAGAAGCTATTTGTTGGCTTGTTCTCATTACTGGAGACAAAATGAAATGTGGTAGGCATTAGGGAAGCGAAAACAAAGAGATCCCCCTCCCCAGCCACCAACCCACCATCACCACTTTTACAGTGTTCACCTAAACTGAAACAATACGTGAGGACAGCCACAAAGCTCTGGAGGAAGAGCGTTTCACATGAGAAAGGGGTCAACAAGCACTTTTAAAATCAAAGTCCCATTAGTCAAAAATTACACTTACATAAAGCAAATATGTACGGCTCTTTTTGTACAACTCGTCATAAGCGGGAGAAAAACGGAGAGAAGACCATATAAATTCAAAGCATCGACCTCCTTATTTACAGATTCACCACGTCGGCCATTTCAGTGCTTTATAAAAATACTATTCACATTTGTGGTTGTTGAAGTGTGTTCGAGAAGTTTTGGAGGAAACCCCCCAAAAGATTCTGTACATTTAATCCGATCAGATAATTTAAAAACGAAAGCTGAAATGATTTGTGCAATTAAGATGCGAACGGCGAAACATTTTGCAGCGAGCGCGGCAAACATGTTAAAATAATGTGCAGGAAACGACAAAATAGCGGGAAAAGAAATCATACAGATTGAAGTCTCCCTTTTTTTTTTTTTTTTTTTTCTTGAAGAAAAACATCCTTGATAATATGGAAAACAACTCAACAATAAAAGACTATATATATACTATACACAAAAATATCCCATGAAAGATGTCAGAAATAAGGTTTGTGCTACTGAATTCAGTAAAGAAAAGAAATCTCCCACAGTGAAGATAATACTGTCATCAATGAAGGGATACAAAGGTGGAGGGCAGTAAAACACTCACTTTGGGTACCATGCAAGGTGATATCGTACTATACATTAGACTAACGCAGCCTGTATTGTAAGGAGCTGCTGACGATGAAACATCGAAGGATTCACTTCAGTACAACATGGCTACATGCCTCTGCACCTTGGCTCGGAGAGTGATCAGTCTCTAACGGGGTGTTCTTGAACTGCCACGAGGGTGTTTAGGGCCGAGACAAATCGCAGCAGGTAACAAGGTCCAATGCCAAGGCCGGATATGTTTGAAATGAGATATTAGCCAGCAGAGAGGAAAATTGATTGCTTCCACGAGAAGAAAACAAATTGTGGTTCGCAAAAAAAAAAAAAAAAAAAGGTGACCTAGGCTTTTGGATGAAAAAAGACTTGCAATGAACTCTCGAGACGGTTCAATTAAAAGCGGAGGGTTGCGGAGTGCCTTCGGTTCTCTGAAGTGCTCTCGAGAACATGCCGGGCCGGTCGTCTCGCCAGCGTTTCAGTCTAATCTGGTCTCGATTCAAACACGTGTTTTTTGAGTTTGCGGTTTTAATTTAGGCCAACGAGAGAAACCGATCTTCTTATCAGCGCCGTCGTGCCTTTCTCTGTTCTTCAAGCTCAAACGCGCTATAAATGTTTCATATTTGATATTGAATGCCTTCTCTAGTTCATTGAATCAGAGCTCCAAAAGGGACTACAAAATACCCCTTCATCAAATAATCATGATGTCATCAAAGCAGCATTATGAATAGTGTTAACGAGGACATTCTTGAAGCTGGTCAGTCGCACCTAAAAAGGTTTTTTTCTTCGTGAACTCCCTCTGACGTTTGCTAGAGACGTTGCCCTCTGAAGTGGTAAACGACCCGATGAACAAGTTGAACATTTCAGTAACGAAGGGTGGATATCATTGCTTTCTACCCGCGAGTTTGATCAAAGTGCTCCGTGGGGAGGACAAACATACACAGCTTACTCCGACGAACGCTTTCACACACACACAGAAGCAGACATTGAAATACACTAAATAAATATCCTAGATAAGGAAGCCGCTTGAGCAGGGCTCTGCGACGGCACAATGACTAAATAATGACATTGATAGAAGATTATGGATGGAAAAAAAGAACTTTCTTTAAAGGCTAAAGGTTCAGAAACTACAAGATTCTGTTCATATTGATTGAACTAAGATCGTGGTTCTTGGAAGAGGACCTCTGAGGCAAACCATCATTACAACATTTCATTCTTCATCTTTGAAGTTTGGCAAGCGCGGTGGTGTTTTTCCCCACCCACAGGTCTCCCGTATGGCTCGGCGGAAGAAATAATGGCTGTAACAGCAGCGCTTTTAGCAGCATTGACTGGCAGTTTGCCTGCAGAAGCATCAGTAGTGAGGGGTTAACGCGGTTCTCTTGAGACGAACGGGGCAATCGGCGCACTATCGGTGATCTCGAGAGTAAAACTCAGTTGGGAAACTCTTGGTCGAACAGTGGCCAGACTACTAAATCAGTGTTGGGACAAAGTTACAGCTGCTCTAGAAAATAAGAAACAAAGAAGCATCTATGAGGACTGATTTGTTGTCCCGGTAATCACTGGATTACGTTCACGTACAAAGAGCAGGACTTTAGCCTCGAAACGCTTTTGCGGTGGCAAATTAGTTGTAAACATCATTTCAAGGAGACGAGGTTGGCGGGTTGGTAGTTCACGAGTTCCGACTTCTGGGCAATAAGGTCCTTCAAAAAACAATTTGGTGCCAACTGAAGCAGCCAAAGTGCAACCGACAGCACCATTACTGCAAACACAGACGTGGCCTTGATATTTGTTGGCGATCCTTTGTCTAAATGAAATAACGTAATGGTTTAAAATTGTGCAGGTCGCTTCGCCATCTCAGACCGAACCAAATAAATCATTACTGCAGGGTGGTCAGGCTCGCAACAGGCTCCTGAGTTACAAGGTGCCGCTAATGAATGGACACATTATGGAATAAATGACATGGGAATGCATCCATTTCCCATGTTTGCCAGAATCACGTCCACATCAGCTGGAGACGATTAGGGTCCAGCAAAAGCGCTCAGGATTTATAATTGTATAAGAACTAGTTCCAAGCTAACAAAACAGTCATGATTCTTATAATTGAACTGTGACAAAAGTCATAAAACCGTCCCTCTGTGAATCAACAGATCCTTCACGCGTCCATCCTTCATCCGTACGGAGGCTGTCGACCATCTCTTCACCGACCGCTGCCGCATCTCTTATTCCGCAGACATCGGCCGGCTCGCTAAAATGTGAACGCACAACCCGCTCGTTCCATTCGCACCGACATAAACACACACACAGAGTAGTCTGGTTTTACTGTGCTCCGCCGGTGCCGTCTTGTTCATTCCTTGAGGTCTTCATTAGGCGGCTTGTATGAACTTTCCCTCCCCTCTCCGTCGAATCCTTTTGCTCTCTCGCCTCACACTCTGTCTATATAATCACCATTTGTAGTTCAGCTGCTTCATGGATGGTCTTATCTCACTATTCCAGCAGATACAGGAATCTATACTCTTGTGGCAAGACACTCTTTACGCATCTAAGTTAGCTTCATGGTCTGAATGGGAAAACCAGTGTATACAAATCCATTTTCTCAGCACTGCAACCAGTGTTTTTAAAAATGTTTACAGTGTTTTATCCCCTTTGGCTCGGAAAAAGGCTGCTTTTTGATCAGCTTTTCCAAGCAGACAGCAGTCCGCCAAATAAACTAAACAGCAGTTGCCTTGTGTCTTTTTCAGGCAAGTCCATGGTCGAACTACAAATGTAGCACACTGTAGTTTTGGCCATCACAGTATCACAGTTACAGTAGAAAGATGAGATGAGTTTCACATATTTGATGGAAAATGCGAGAACGTAGGGTATAATCCTATAGGCAAAGAGATTGAATATGATCGATCGGCTTCCAGTGCTCCGTCTGTTCTGTTACTGGAAGTCTTGACTGAACCATTTTAGTCCTTTTATCCTCCAGAGTACATATTTGCTGTTTTACTTCACTCCACAAAGTCATTCACAAAACATGACATGTAATAGACTGTATTCGCTCTGTCTGTTTGCTTATTTCAGAAACCCTTAGAAGCGTATTGTTCATCCTCAGACCTTTATATTGGAAAAATAACAAAACATCTTGTTCCTCCCATGAATCGCAGTGGCTGGCAGTGAGTTCAGGTCCCCTTAAGCCAAAAGCATCTTGTTTAAAGCCATTGTGGTCTCCCACGCTGGGTCAACGCCGTACGTCCACTGCTTGCCAAAAAAACACCATAACCTTCACGTTCACACTGACATGGAGCGCAGTCTCTATCTACAGGACAGAAATGGACTGGATTGGATATAGTGAAGGTGCGTGAGTCTGCTTGGGCTCGGTTCGGTCCACCTCCGTGTCTTCTACGGTCTAGAGCAGATGGCACGTTGTTTGGAAAGAGTCGGGGGCTCTGGTTGTGGCCGCTCCCCTCTGTGTGGAACAGTGGAACCGGAGAGGATGTCTGGGTTGCGGGAGGCGGGATGTCAGTTTGAGGAACGTTTGTCAAGTGGAAGGACTTAGACCACAGTGTTCCGCTGCCGGTAGGGCGGAGGCGGCAAGACGGTACCAGATTTCAGGGAAAACTCAGACATGTATTCGGGATTTTCCGCCACCGCCGGCCGTATGTGTCCGTTCTGTTTATAGAAGAGCGTGGCGTTGGTGGAACCGCCCTGGGCGCCCTCGGGGGCCGTCTGGTTTGACGACTTTGGAGGCAAGCTGTGCTGCCAGTACTCTGGATTGTCAAAGGTCACCTTCAGCTTTTTCCCGCTGACTTTACCGGACATCAGCCCGTGCTTCAGCAGGCTGGCGGGGTGCATGGTGGCGTGGATCTGGTAGGCTGGCAGGCTGCCGTGCCCGATGGTGGCCGAAGTGGAGAGGGCACCTGACTGGCACACCTGGGCTTGGGCAGTAGTTCCTGTCTGGCTCTGGCTGGCGGAGCCGCCACCTGGATTGCCAGGTTGTCCTGCAGGTTTGATGGTGTGGTGGGCGTGGAGGATGTGGGTCGGCGGGCCATGGTGGCAAGGCATGCCAGATGGAGAGGGCTGGCCAGTGGGGAGGGGGTAGTGGGGCAGGCTGGTCTGGATGGTAAGCGGGAGGTGGGAGCCTAAAGATGAAGGGGGCTGGGTGGGTAGTGGCAGACCATTTCTCCTGAGGACTTCCAGGCCTAGATCGCCGGGGCTGTGGAAGGTGTTGAGGTACAGCGGCTCGTTGATGTACTCATCCTCTCCTTGGGGCTGGCTGTTGGGTGTGCTGTGGTAGCCCGGGTTATCCAAGGCGTGGACCTCGCCGTTCTTACGCCGGGAGACAAACGGGTTCTCCTCAATGGGATTCAGATACTCTGTAGCACAGGTCAGAAAAGGGGAGGGATGGTGGGAAAGCGGAGAACAAGAGAAAAGGAGTTTATGAGAGAATGAGACAAGAGGAACAAAAAATTCCACAGAAATCCAATCTAGAGAAGCGCAAACAAAAGAAATAGAAATTGAAAGAGAGTAGGAGAAAGTGATCACTCGCTAATGAGGCGAGAAGATGGAGATGATAATGGCGATAATGGCAGCCACTCAGGACCAGGCGGGCAACACGCCAGCAGTTCTTTGGCACTGGAAGCTCCATCTGCCGGGGGTGAAAATGCCAGCAAATGACCCCTCTCCGCCGCTTCCAAGCGCTATAATAGTGGGGTGTGAAACCTATTGATTTTGCCCACTCTTCCGCTCCTTGACATTGCATCAGATGCATTTTGCTGCGGGCTTTGTTACAATTTTGAGCTGCTCAAAAATCAAAGACGGCAGCGCAAGAGCAGGGCTGATGGACTGAATTATGATCAAAGGCAAAACATGACTGTCGTAGCGGACATACGCCGCTGATAGAAACCGGGTAGGAATTTTAATCAATGGAATGGAATGAAATGAAATGAACAGTCTAAATGAGAGGCAGAATATACTACTAAAGATCACATATACTCTGTAAACGAGCAAAGAGGTGACGGGTAAGAGGTGCAATTTGAAGTACACACTGTAGAGTATGCGCGTGTATAAATTGTCTTCATTTGTATTTTTCTATTGCACTTCTGTTTCATATCTACACTGATATTGAATACAACTCCTACAACAGTTAACCAGACTTCACTGTGTTTTACCTAGAGTACCTGAGGAGCTCTTGTCCTTCATGGGTGTCATGTATCCGTCCTCGTCAGTGTCCCCTCTGGGCGCCCTCTCCCCCAGGAAGATGGTGGGGTCGGCGCTGTACCTCTGGCCCCCGCTGTCCTCTCCTCCAGCCTGGCTCAGGCTCTTCTTATGCAGGCTCCCGTTGCAGCGCTGGTCCTCCAGGGCCGGACCCGGTCCGCCCGTGGCTTCCGGGTTCACGCAGGCTTGGGCACCCGTCGAAGAGGCCTCTGCAGAGTTCGGACCGCCGTCTCGATAGCCAAACTGGTTCTGAGGCACAGAGTGGGGTTGAGACAGGAAAAGTGGTTTCTGACGTTACTGAGCAAACTATCGTCTTTTTATTCTAAGCGACTCTGGGAAACTTCAAAGCACTGTGCAACTATTTTGTAATAAAAGAGCAGGAAGATTGTTTAACAAACTAAACTAAAGAGGTCAACAGTTCAATTGAACCTCAACAAATTCCCAAGAGGCGAATGCCGAAAATCCTAAAGTTCGAGTCAGTTCAAGCCAGCTCGATGCCAACCTGCAGCGAAGGAAGCGAGACTTTTGACCCGTGCATCAGCCTGTTGAGGGTAAAATTCTCCAACAAAGTTCTGACAGTGGAGTCATCCGCCTTAAGGGACTGTGAAGGGCAGCCAGGCAGAGCTGCGATTCAAGCACCTGAACCTCAAAAAAGAACAAAAAAAACACAAGAAAATACAAAACATGACATGTGAAGCAAAGGGCTTCTTGAGGTGCTGTGTTGGCTTGCCATGGGCTATTTAACCCAGGCCTACTCCTCGGCACTCTTGCCAACTGCCAGCGCTTCAGCAGCAATTACAGGAAAACACAACAGAAAAAAAAGAAAAAGGAAACGTCCTGAGGTTTTATCTGTCCACCTACTCCCACCTTCTTCCCTCCATTGCCATCAACTCACCCCTCCTCTAAAACTTCTCTGTTCATCCCCCCCGTCTTCAAAGCCAGTCATTATCCGCTCCTCTTTTCAAACACGAGCTTGAGAGCAAATCAGCCCAGATTAGATAACCGTCTGTATCGGACTGCGTCTGAATAACTAACTTCCCGTGGCAAAGTCAGCCAGCCGATGGATTTCAACAATGACTTATTCCCCCCCTGTAGAGGCTTTTGACTGCCCAATCAAAGGAGTTTCAGAGTGTTGACCTTGAACACGCAGAACCCTGAATGGATTGCTGTGCGTGTGTTTTTGGGGGCTACGTGTGTGTCCGTTAGGGAACAAAGAGCCGCTGGCAAACGGGTAGGTCGCGGGGGGTAAAGGTGCATAAGATGCAGAGCCGCGGGCAAGCGGCTCGTGGTGCACGCTGCACAGCAAACAGCCGAGCCGGCGTCTTATTGTCTATTAGTAAACGGCTCCGGCATTTTAAGAGAGCGTCTGTTATTTGCTTACGGAGCTCTGAGTAATGAAACATGGGGCCTGGGGGAGCTGGTGCATATAGAGCCCAGGTTTAAGCCACACACATGCTGGGATGGAAATGATGGAGGGGAGCCATTAGCAGAGGAAAATCATCCGTGTATTGGACGTTCTTAAACCACCTTGAGCCCTTATAGAGGACAGAGAGCTGTGTAATATCTTGAGGTTAAAGTTAAATTTTAAAGCAGCGAGACACATTTATGAACTCAAGCAAAATACATGCTTTTGAGCGCGGAAGCCTTACTCGGTTGGAGTCGACGCGAGGCCTGGTCGTGTACGACGGAGGCGCCACGTTGAAACCCCGAGGCACCAGATACTCGTCAGCATCCATCAGGTCATTCAGGTCCTCCTCGTCCAGGAGGCTCTGGAAGAACTTGCTGTCGTTGGGGCTGGGAAGCTTCATGCGGTCGTCTCCCTAATAGTCACACAATTTATTTCTTTCAGCGGATGCTTTGCAGAGGTTCTACCCCATAAATATCTTGGAAGACGGAATTATTTCCCTTCAGATATTTTAAAAGCCTTATTATCGAGTGCTCCGACTGCGAGGCTGTTGAGGCAAACACACCTGGATGACTAGGTATCGCTGGGGGTCCCGGGCCATTCTGCAGAACTCAGCGGCCAGCTCCTTGAACTTCGGCCTGCTGTCTGCGTCAATCATCCAGCCTGGGGAAAGAGACGGAGAACGATGGAGCAGAGGAGGGCTTTAAGGGTCGGTGTTTGGGCAAAAAAAACAAGACTTAAAGACACGTAAGTAGACACGCAGTGCAGTTTCACTCAGCCACCTCACCACCATTCAGTGTGCTGAATACAAATGAAACGATAATCCAACTTCAAGCTGAAATAAATCAAGATGATCTACAGGGCTTGTTTTGAGCAGTTCTTTTTGTTATTTTCTTTCAACCTCAGCATGTATTTATCTCTCTTTGCCTTCTTTGTTCGGCCATAGAAACGCTCTCCAGTGAGCTGATGAGGAAAGTCTGTTGCGTTAGCAACCGCTTGTCCTCTCCGGCGGACCGAACGCTGCAGAGCGATGGAGAGCACGTCACTAACTGCGCCGCTTATGATAGCGAGTGAACAGACATTTCATATTAAATAACACAACTTTGAACAAAGTTTCATCCATTCTAAGGGCTAAGTGCTGCTGCGCTCAAGGGCAGTTATCAAGGCGGAGGAAAGCATCCACAGCTACGGCAAAAGCCCTGCAGGTGAGGTGACAGTCAGGTGGTGTCTCAGATTAGACAGCAAAACACGCAAAAAACAGTTGCTGCCTTCACTGTCTGCATTGCATATTCTATAACAGAGAGGCTAAAGTGGGGACTTGGTGCCTCCGGCAATCCTAGAGGGAGGCAGCAGAATATAAGTGTTTCCATTTACTTTATTTAGAATGTTAGTGGCTACCACAGTGACATACCCTCACTACGTTTATGCAGCTGTTTTCAGAATCTGTGGCCTAATGTATGTTTGTCGTTTTGCCCCGCCGCCGTCTTCGCTCGCTTCCTCTCATTTTCGCTCTAGCGCCACACGCAGGCACATTAACTAAATGAGCTGCAATTACTCCAGCAATATAAACTCTATTCCGTCTTTATTGGGGTGACGCCGAGACGGCGGGGGCACGTGGCGTGACCAGATCACAAACAACGGCTCTCAGTCAACGCGCCAATTAGAATTAATGCGGCCATTTGCCGAGCTTCCTTCGTGGCTTCCGACGGGGCGGCGTTGACCCGACTCAGTGCTCGACCTGCTTTGGACCATTTCTGATCGCCGCCGATGGTGCTCAGCCGACGTCACAGGACTTGTGTGCGCTCGCAAATGACTCTCGGGGGCAAAGACAGAAACCAGTTGGCTTTGTCATTAGGCTAAATGGCTGTAGGGCTTTCACGGTTGCTTCTGTGCTCTCAAAAGCCATTGGAAGTGGTTTTCTCATTTGGAAAAACAACAATTGTATCTCGTGACATTTCGGATCGGATGAACATTTTTTTGTCATGGGACTATGTTTTGATATCGAGCTCCAAGCTGGATCACATCATTCCCTTTCAACACATGTGGCATTTTCAGCACTCTGCATGCTCTCCTCATCCAGAGCGAATGAGTAGAGTTAGTTTAGATTCATAGGGCAACACGCAGCCAATAACAAGAGGGATATTCATAGTGCAGATACAATATTTGTAGTAGGAACTGCAATGACAAGGGGGGGGGGGGGAATCAGTTGAGAAGTTGAAGTTTTATGAGATTTTCAGCCACCACCAGAAGACGGGGAGGCACGGCACCATAGTTGGGTTCAGGGTGGAGCGATGACCAGACTGGTGCGAGGACAAAGCCAAGCAGCCGTTAAGCTGGCAGATCTCATAGCACGGATTGGCTTGTGCGTCTGGACCGCTTCCTGGAAATATGGGAGGACGGCTCCCTCCGCAGACGTGTACGCCACAACCGGGGTTTCTGAATCCAGCCAGGGGGACGGAGCGCAAGATGGGAGAATTTGGGGGGGGTGAGGAGGAGGCTGTTTTTTTTTGGACGAGCTGTGTGGGCTTGGAGGGAGAGTCGGGGTGCGACGGCTGGGAGGGAGGTGCGGTAGTCCAGATGGAGGACGGCACGAACGAGGGGCGCCTGCGTGCTGCGGACCATAAACCAGCATCTCTTCAATTTCTCTGTCTCTGAATTGTTTTTTTCATCTCTCCGCTTTACATATCAACCCTGTCTTCCCGAATTGAATCGAAAGCCCCCCGAGCTCTGACAACACCTTACCGGGTGCATATTAAAAAACGCTTTTATTAAAACCACAGCCCGTCCGTGACACCTCAAGTTGCGTTGGAACGTGATTTAAAAATAAGGCGATGTGCCCCACATCCCTCACGTTGGCGTCGGAGTGCTGCTCCGTGACACTGTCTTTAATGTCGCCTCCTGTAGCCGAGGCAATGTGTGATATGTAGCAGGGGACGAGCTTTTTCTATTTCACTGATGACTAACTTTTATGGTTAAATTCCGTGGACGTAAAATTTGGCGATATGTACCCGGAGAAGATTTAAGTGTATTAATAACTCCCTTTAATATCTCTGGGAGTATATGCCTTGTAGGCCATGTTTTAAAACAATGAGCAACCGCTGTTGACATTGATATTGCATTTCTGCACGTTTGAAAGTATTTGGATTTGTCAGGTATTTAATAGCTTCATCTGGTTCTCATCGAGAAAGAGAGTGAGCCGAGGAAATCAATGCCGCTCGTTCATCCAACAGACCACATTTTGCATGCACACCTTGTGTGTGAGTGTGTGCATGTGTGCTCGAAAGGATGTGTAAGTGTGTCTCCTCACATTTGACCATGACCATGTAGACATCTATGGTGCAAATGGGCGGCTGGGGCAGACGCTCCCCTTTCTCCAGGATGTCCGGGATCTCTCGCGTGGGGATGCCGTCGTACGGTTTGCCTCCGAATGTCATCAGCTCCCAGATGGTCACTCCTGGAGGATAAAGAGGGGGGGGGGGGGGGGGGGGGGGGGCAGCAAGACAGACAGGGAGAGATGGGGAGGTGAGACAAAGAGCCAGAGAACAAGATGAGCAGAAAGATACGAAAAAATGCAAATAACAGGACAGACGATTTCAGGTCAACTAACTTTTTTTCCTCCCACACCTCTGAGCACAACAATCAGTGACGTCCACACACACACACAGACGCACTGATGAGCATTAATGCACGTAGCACCCACCATAACTCCACACGTCACTCTGATGGGTGAACTTCCTGTAGTGGATGCATTCCAGGGCCATCCATTTAACGGGCATCTGAGGAGAGAGAGGGACATGGACGTAAAGACGGGGAGTTCTGCACGAACCGATGCAAACAAAGACAGAAAAGACAGAATTAGGAAGCTTCACACCTATTGCGTTTGCTCAACAGCTGCCACGTCTTTTTAATGAAGCGTTTTGTGAAGTATTGGGAAATCGACAGTGCTTTTCGACCACACTTTGCTCAATATCACCCGAGCACCGTGATAGATTGGCTTCAGTCGAGCCCAGGGATCGTCAATAGCGAGCATGCTTTTTAAAAAAAAGGTACTAAATGAGAACGTACGGGCCAATTGTCTCGCATGATCTCAGTAAAGTCGCTTTATAGCAGCGAGTGGGTGAAATTGTAATAAAGACGGGCCCTTTGACATTCCTGACAAGGACAACGGCACACACCGCCATATCCTACCCGCCATAAGATTTCCATATTGACTGTAGAGGGGGGAGGGGGGATTTTCATCCCTGGAGTCCACTGAACAAGGCAATTATCTGGCTTTTTGCATGTGAACGCACACATGCACACACACACACACACACACACACACACACACACACACACACACACACACACACACACACGTGCACTCATCGGTCATTTGAAACACGGCCCCCTGCCTTGGCGCGGGAGCCTGACACACACACACACACACGCGCTTGCTCTTCAGGGAAATGGGCAGGGAGAAGGGGGGAAATGAAAAGCTTGGGGTTGGAAGTGTGGCGCGGCGCCTTCACCTTCATCCCCGTTGATTTATCTCTCGCGGCGCATCTATTTTTATGGCATACGTGTGTATCTGCTGACAACAGCTCTCGTTTATCAAGGCCTCGGCGAATACCCACACGGAGTCAATCACTCAAACTCAGCTGGTCGCATTTATGGAAACACTTGATTTTTCATTTGCCCACTGGTAACAGTGTCTATCCTTCGGGGGCCTCCGGCTGATGCGGCGACGAACAAGCCAATTAAATAAAGCGCGTTGATCGGGACAATTTGCAGAGCACATCTCGAGCGAGGAAAAAGAAGGGGCTCCTGATTGGAACCGTATCTGCATTATTCCTTTGGATGAAGTGCTTCTAAATTGTATACTATTGAAACTAAGTTCACCGGGCTTTGCCTGACCAGAACGAGTTTCACAGCTCTTAAATTGGTAGAGATGTCGTTTTGGTGAGATCTCCACATCCAGATACCTGATTTAATACACTGTCATCTGTTTCCCTTCCTATTTGTTTGAAAATGATGCATCACAACTGGCCAACATCTGGTAACGTGCAGCCAACACGTTATTGTGTTTTCTCAAATCTGTCCCCTCGACTAGGACCGAGCGCAGCCACAGTTTCTATTTCATGTTCCCAAAAGAAACACAGACGCACTTGTGCGACTGGTTAAAAAGATACGATTCCAGTGAAAGTTAGAAGTGACTGCCTTGTTAACGGTTACAGCTCCTGCTGCACAGTGTCGGAGCGGGCGTGACACCAGCATTTACAGAGTAATCTGCTCCGCTGTGCCTGCTAAAAGATGGAAAAAAGATGTTTTTCAAAGTGTCGACAAGCTCTTGAGTAATAAAGAAAATATGAATGAGAAAAAAAGAAACAACAACAAAAAATGTATTTTTTGACACATTTCTCGTAGATGCACACACACACACATTCAGAGACACACACAAGCGTTTGGCCCCGAAGACCTAACAACCTTCCCTGGACCTTTTGTTTTATTACTTTTTCTGCGCAGTGTTTACTACCGTTTTGCTGTAAGCTGTCCTGTCCTTTGGGTAAGCACTGTACACACACACACACACACACACACACAGCAAGACACGCTCGCCCCTCCACTTACACCAACCTTGCCCCCGTCTGCGTTGTACTCCTTCTCGTCGGCGTCCAGCAGCCGCGCCAGGCCGAAGTCGGTGATCTTGATGTGATTGGGCGACTTCACCAGCACGTTGCGGGCCGCCAGGTCCCTGTGGACCAGCCTCCTCTCCTCCAGGTACATCATCCCCTGAGAGAGAACAAGAGAGAGAGAGAAGGTGAGACGTTAATCATTTCCTATTCCGCGATCTGTGCGGTCCGAGATCGTCGATGAGGTAAATGTCACCCTCTTTCAGAAAAGTATTGCCGTAACTGTCATCATTAATGGCACGCCCGCCAAACATTTAGATTCAATCTTTCATCGCCATCATACATCACTTTTATACGACTCATGGAGACAGAGACTCTTTTATGGCATCCCAGAGATGTCAGGAAGTCAGAAATTCAAACTTTTGACAAGTAAAAATACAGTCGAGATTAGTCAAATTCTACATCCCTGCATGGTGAAACATACATGTGAAATGTTTCTAAGTAAGATTGTTAAATAATCACGTCGCAGGGGCGCCTTCCTCTCCACTGTTACTGGACACGGCAGCTCGTACAACTAGAAGATAAAACCAGCCGTGTGTCTTCAAGTGTGTAACGTCAATATCTTCTTCTTGTAACGTGTCCAGACTCCGGCGCAATCGTGTTCAGTCATAACCGAGATTGTGTCCCTGCCATGTCGCCTCCTTGTCCCGCCCGTAATTGGGGGCCATTTTCAAGACGGCGAGGCAGAGAGAACAATGGAAGTCCTTCCAATTTGTTCACGTTGATTATGAAACACCAAACGAGCGGAGCACGTAACGGGGGAAAAACAAACAAAGCCTTGGGGCGGAGAGAATAGCAACTTTGCTTTGCCGCCTTAATGCGCTGCTCAACGGAGCACTAACTCTTGACAGTGGCACAAAAAAGAAAACCTGTTTTATTTCATACGATTTATCCTAAAACACACGAGTCATCATAGACACAGACGCACACTCCTCTGTCACGTCCTGTGCGCTCTGAGCTGAACAAAACGAGGCAGACGAGGCAAGGCTGGGCCAATTGAAGTGTATTAGACTGGATGTTAAACAAGTGGATGCCACTTTGCAAGTGGATCAATAAGAAGGCAGTCGTCGTGCTCGGCAGACAACGGAAAAATTCCAACCAATGCCCATGCCTCAGCTGGCGTGGAAGAATATCTGTCCTTTTGAAACGCTGTGAAAACACTGTACGTACGTGCGTGCGTGTGTGTGCGTGCGTGTGTGTGAGCACAGATCCGAGGCACGCTGCGTCGAAACGCTCGTTGACCAGCGCCGCCTCCCTCCAAGACAAATGTGAGGATAAATCGATAGCGTCTGGCTCGCCGCTGGCTGAGCCCTCATCCATCATCCGCCGGCCGCACGGAGACAGACGCGCAGACAAACGCGCGCTGACAGAGACCACCGGGAGACCACCTATACATGTTGAAGCAAGACATATTTCACCGAGCAGACTCGGTCACGCTCGCAATATTTCTATCTGTCAGTCTGTCTGAACGTCTCTCACTCTCTCTTATATATCTACCAGCTCGGGACACTACCTACCCCTCTTATCCTCACAGTCCCCGTGCCTCTGTCCTCGCCAAAGTACTGGGACAAGGCCCCGGACACCCCCCCCCCCCCCCCCCCTTTTTTTTGCTGAAAGTGTATTTAAAATAGATTACTTCTGGGGGGCTCGGGCAGGCGATCGATAACAATGCTGATTACAATAAGCCTGAAGACGACCGCGCCACGCAATATTTATCCCCGATGTCAACGTCGAGAGGAATTAGGAATCAATGGCCCACACAGTCCATTAATACACTTCGACTTAAAGTGACAGCACAATGAGGGTGAGGCCATCGCACTGACAGGGGGAATGTACAGCAGCTCAAGGAGCCAATTAATTTTCAGCCACTCTGGGCGGTAAACACCAGCATCCCAGAGGAGGATGTGGGGCCAGCGTCGGTTTCAGGCCGAGAGGGTCCCGCTGATTTAACACTGCTTAAGTGTTACACTCCCCGGAGTCCTTGAAAATAGAAGTGGAATTGGATAATTTGTGATTACATAACTTGTATATAGTAGATCATACAGGAACTTGCAGGGAAAGTAATTAAACCTGCCAACTTTGGTAAATAACATCACTGTTCTGTTCCAAACCTCCTTCCTTTTTTGGGGCACCGCACACTATTACCTGTGCATGATTGACAGGTAGAGATGGCCACCTGTCATCTCTGGTTGAGCTTCCCTGATTGCTTGTAGGGTTCAGTGTATTACAGAAACGAATGCGTGTTGGTCATCTAATGAATCATGGATGAGGTTTGAGGGAATTCCAAACTAAAGTTAAGTTGCAACAACAGCTTGAATGAAGAGTGAACGTGTGAAGTACCTGCGCGGAAGGCAAATTCATCCTTTGTGCTCTCTCTCTCAGCCATTATTTTATTCTTTTTTTACTGTGGAGAAAGCAAAGCCGTCTGCCTCGGAGGAAGAGCTACGATACTTAGTGCACCACTCCAAAAGTTTCCCCTGAACCGCTGCACTCAGAGTTCAAAGTATATGTTTACGACTGACCTTTGAAGGCAAGCTGAAGTGTGTGTTGATGTACAAAAATGGGAGGGAAAATGCATCTTGCCTGAGTCTCTTAGTTTCCTGACAAGTACAAAAAAAACCACCTAAACAACACATTCATGTGAAAACGTATACGTGTATGCACTAAGCAAAGCTGTAACTTATGCTCAAGTTCTTTTCGAAAGTCTGCAGGTTTGCAAACGCTAACAATCCGCACAAAGGCTCCCAAAGTTCACGTCAGAGCCCTTAAGCACTTGCTGAATTTGCAGCGAGACAGGCCTAAGCTCTTGTGGAATTAAGAGGAGTGCATCTTAAAGTCTGTGACACCGACCGATGGAATTGCGACATTCAACCTCGGGGAAGGTCACCGGGAAAAGGAAAAACGAGGCGGCAGTGAGCATGCAGAGATGTCAAGGGCGTAGCATTACATTCGCTCAGAACTTGTAAAACCTATAAAAGAGCCAATTTTTCAAGTTATTGAAGCGAAAACTTGACTTTCTGTACGACAGCTTGACAGGTCGTGAAAAAGGAGCTAAAATACGATGTTAGAGCTACAGTTGGTACCTTTGATAAAAACGTCTTTTGGCACATTCGCTCAAACTGTCACTATATCCTAATAGTAGTACATGAGACAGACAATCAGACAAAAAGTCAGATTCCTCCGCCTCCTTTTAGTGCTCCTGATGGCATTTGCAAAATTCCAGAGAAAAACAACCAATCAGAGGAGTCTCTCGCGCAGCTGTCCATCACTGTCAAACTAGCCAGCTCTAGTCAATTGTGAATCAATATTCTGTTGCTCTGTTGCCCGTTTCTCACCTCAAATGTTTTCAGAAACATATTTCAGTTACTTTTTAAGCTGTAAAATGAGCAAACTTTCACATTTTACAGCTAGTTCACGAAAAATATGTTTCTGGGAAACATTTGAGGTGAGAAACACTTAATCAGAGCTGCCGAGTTTGACAGTTTGATCGGACCGCCGCGTTCGAGAGTCCCCTGCTCTGATTGGTTGTTTTTCTTCGGGCGCGGTTGAATCTTTCAAATGCCCGCAAGGAGCACCAATTTGTCCATTTACTCATATCTCCAAGCTCCGAAATGGCACGTATCCACCTTGGAAACAGCAACTGAATCCTGGATGGCGAGTTAGCTGCTTCATTGTGGAATTACTTCATGTTTTCATTTTAACACATTCGACACAGAGAGCTAAGCCACATGCTACACCGGAGCAGCAAGGTTAAGGACCCAGCAGCACTGTTGAACATCCCAAATGACACTGGGTTATGTTTGAGGCCTGAAGTGCTACTAGTTTGAAACATTCAAACTTTTTTTTAATTTTTTTTTAAACATTGTACTTTTGACCTTTGCAAGAGTCAGAGTGTGCTTTAGGACAAGTCGGCTTAACTGTCACACACGACTTGCGTAGCCAAATAGCACCACCGCGCTGCTTCTACTTCTTCGCTACTTTACATCCAACTCATATCAGATCCGAGTCTTCGGTGATGGAGGAAAACAAGAGGATGAAACCAGGCATGAAGAAAGAGAGGAGCAGTGTGGAACGGGGGGGGGGGGGGGGGGGGGGGGGTGCTGTGGAATAAAAGATGCTGGGTTTAAAGGCGAGCAGTTAGACGGTAAGTGGAGAAAGAGGACGGCGGACATGATGGAGTACAGCAGGTGATAAATTCAACTCGGATCTGGTGTTTGTCTGTGATATTGCCAACGCGAGCTATACACTGACGTGAAATAGCCATTCAGACAGTTGCCAGGCAACATGCTCTTCCAGGAACCATCGGTGGGTAAATTGTCTTCGTGGTCCAACTCTTGGGTCGAAACGCTTGCGCCGCGTCCATAAGCTACACGGTTTATTTGCGAATTCACGGCGAGAGAAGATGGAAATTAAAAAGGCAGCACAACGAGTTCGGTACAGGAACCAGAGGGTGAGGTGTCTGTTTCCAGAGGGAGCGATAAGAGCGCCGCATGTGGTGTACCGCCACCCCCCCCATGCTATGCTGAAACCCCACCGCCCCGCCGAGCGGGCGAAGAGGCAGCAACAATGTGAGCAATGTGGGACTGTCCGCACGCCGAGAACTGGGACCGGTGCGATAAGGAGCGTGCACAATGGGCCCGCTCAGGTGGTGCAGGTGGTCGTCTGTCACGTGCCGTGTGCGGCGCCGGAGATAGAATTCCCACCGAGCTGGCGGTCCCCAAAGCATGCGTGTGTGTGTGTGTGTTTGTTTGTGTGTGTGTGTGTTTTCAAGGTCCAGATGCTCCTCTCTTTAATCAGGTGAATACTCGCACAGATTTTATTCTGAAACACTGTTTTGAAAGTGGAGACAAATCTGTTGCTAAAGCGTCTCACATCTCGGTTCAGCACGGAGCAATTTGCATTAAAAAAAAAAGAAAGAAAGAAAAGATCTCCATGGAAACCAATAAGCTCCAAAGCGCGTCACTGGATGGTTCGGACGGTTAACGGACGACTCAGCTGAACGTGCCATAATGTGACATATATAACGACGGCTCAGTGGTGGCATAGCAGGCCCATTTACTACGCATTCAGCCGTTCAGGAACCACAGAGCAGCAAAACCAGCAACCTTGAGCGGAGTGTGTTTTTGAGTGTGTGTGTGTGTGTGTGCGCGCATCTGTGAGAACACGGTGAGAGATAACGCGAGGTTTAAAATCCCTCTGAGGGAGCGGAGTTTAAATACAATGTCGCACGACAATGATCGGCGCTTGCTTGCTTTCGTTCTTAATTACGTCCGCCTCAAGAGAGGGAAGCGAATGTAAAATTATCCGAGCTCTGTCGCCATGATCTCAGCTCCCCTGTGGGACATACAGATCCATCCGAAATGTCACCGTGCAGGCAATAAAAGACCGCCGCAGGCAAATTTACATGAGCAAATGTCAATAGTTTTTGGGCTGCTGCAGTAGGAATTAGAAAGGGGGGAAACAGCAACTTGATCAGCGGGATGAATTCATGCTCTTTCGAGGAAAGATGGCGATGTAAAGTTGCAATTCCTTAAAGTTAACGTGGATCCAAAACAAAGCACTCCTGGCTATATCGAGTCGATGATTAGCTCCCGACTAAAGATGACATTTGCAGCGGTGCGGCTAAAATGTCCTTGGCTGGGCGACGACGCCGTCCAAGCATCAATTATCTGCGCTCAAGCGAGATCCTGTGAAGTTGGAGGTTGCCTGTGGGCGGCGGCGGCGAGGACAGTAATGATGGGTCTCATCGACAGCTCAGCGGCCTCGGAGTTCGACAGGTGAAGCAAACAGAGAGGAGGGAGAAACAAAGAAGCGATCTGACCCTTATTTCAATCAACTGAGCACCAGGGGTGTACGCGCAACCTTCCCGCCGATGCCTGTAATTTGCCCACTACTTGCTGTGACAGTGAGATGTTGTAATTTCTCATCGCGGCGGGTTATTATCACGCCGAGAAGCCGTCGGACATTCGGGCTCATGATTGCATATACGTGGGCCCACAAAGGAGCATCATTTCCCTTTGTTTGTTCATAATACGGCTGCTATTATGTAGAACATGGAAACTTAATTGCACTAAATTGAATCGGAGTTTCTTGTTTTCTGAAAATGACATTTGTAGGACTTGATAATGGAAGAAAAGCAGCGAGCAGATTACAGAAACAAGAGTTGCAGGAGAATCCCCGCGAATTCCCGCCGCCGCCGTGCATATGTCTGCGGCTAATGAGCCTCGGCTTCTGGCGTCACCGGTAACGGGTGTGTGCGGAGAGAGGTGACCGATCCAATCAGGCCTTCCTACCCAGTGGATCTGCCAGTCAAATCCCTCCCCTTATGCATCCTTGAGCACTGCTGATCCTTACAGATAATTGGAAAGACCCGGGGGGGGGGGGGGGCTTATCCCTCCACCGACCGCTCTCCTCATCACCTCGCGCTCTTTCCTCCTCTGCCTCCACCCGATCTCCTCGTTTTGTTGCATCAGCAGGGACATGTGCATACTCCTGGGGACTGGTCCGTGTGTGTGTGTGTGTGTGTGTGTGTGTGTGTGTGCGTGTGTGTGCGGAGGAATTTGTGAACGTGCTTGGAGGAAGGGGAAAACTGCTCAGGGTGCACATTAGTTGGTTTTGGTTTTTTTTTTTTTTTTATGATGTAGAATAGTATTATGGGTTGCACTGTTTGGTAATCACGGCGTGATGTGCTTTCCCGACAAGCTCTGAGATGCAAAGAATTGTGGGACTGCATTATTAATGAAGCCCCTGGGAAGTGAAGTGCTGAACATGGATCACTACCATAGAGCCTGCTGACGGTATTAAATTCACGATGACTTAGTATGTGTTTTAGTAGAAAATACAGACTGGAATAAAAGAAAGTGAATGTATAGCGTGGCAGTGAACACATCAATCATTCACTATACTGTATATGGATGCTTACTGTTTGAAATTGACATGGACTTCATCAGCGGATGAAATTTGAAACTCAGTTGTCGTTGAAATGGATCTGTTGACATGCAAACTCTGTTTCATCCGCAGCACTTTCAGGAGTTCTTGTCCACGTTGGCTTTCGCAATGAAATAATATTGGACCACTGCAGCTTTAAGCAACAGAAAAAAGCAAGTAAGAGGGCCTTGAGTTGCAGCTGTTTTACCAAATGACTGATTCCAAGGTCAAGTGTCAACTTTAATGGTTAAATTTTAAGCCGACACAACAAGAACGTGTCGCCTTTCAACTCCATCTGCTGAAGAAGACCATTAAAAAGGTCTGGAAACAGCTAGTAAGCAGTCCTTGAGTTGGGATTGTTTTTTTTTACACTATTATTTCCAAGGTCAAGAAAGTGTTTTGATGCTATAGTGTTGTTTTTAAAGGCTTAAGATTTGATATATTACACTGGAGGCCTAACGAATATGGATCCAAAATGGAACCAAAATCCAACTGAAGAAGCCCAGAATTGCATTAAACCCGAGCATCTAACTTGGATGAAAGTATCCATCAACACACTGAAACTTTGGTTCTCACGTTCTCGAACACACTACACATGCTCAACCTGTCGACGATAAACAAGGAGAAAAATAGGTTTCACCTCCGGGCTGCGTCGCGTTCGCTCATCAACCCCGCTGTTGACAGGAGTCATGTTACTTTTCATAATTGCCTAATTGCCTTTCAGTGCCTGGCAGAATGTTTTCATCGCTCTTTGGCTAATTGCTGCTGCTGTAAGACGCTGCGTTCACATTCTCAGGATGGCAACAAGCGCCGACATCTGCACTACAGTGTGCCGCTTGAAAACAAAGATGCATTCACGGCATCTTTCTGTGAAATCCTTCAGATGTAAATAAGCATGTACGCCTGACTCTTCTGAGGAGCTCCATGGGGGCTTTTCTGAGCATGCCCATGGTGTGTCTTTAGGGGGCCCTGGCAGGCAGTTGGCTATAGTGTTTCTCAATGACGGACAAAGAGAGGCTCTCAAGATGTACGAGGACAATCTATACAAGACAAAGACGGGGAACAATGTGTTGGAGAAAGAGATAAATCTTTGGGGTGCCACAAGGAGCAAGGAGGTAGGAACCAAAGTGACTTTGCATAGAAAGTCAACTGATCTGATGTCATGTTTCAGGACCACCTGTTCATTTAGCTGACCCGGTTGACGCTAACAAACATGACCTCTGTGTCGCAGTCGGAATAAAAAGCTTAAAATGAGGAGAAATGTCAGCAGCAGTGTAGGAGGAGGAGGAGGAGGAGGAGGAGGAGGAGGGAGTGCTAAGGCCTGGCTAATGAGCCCAGGCGATATGTGTTTGCTCAGCACAGAGCGGCGTTTGCGGGGAAGCGAATGACACGGAGGGCTCCGCGCTAAGCTTGACCAGATTGGATCTCCCGCCATCGGGTGGCGTCTCCTGGGGAGCCACCGCGGGATGCAAATCTCAACACACAACCTGCTGTGGAAGCGCACACACGGGGGACATTAACACATGGATGCACACATATGGGGGCCAAAGATTGGGAGCCATATACTGGCAATTTAAGCGATCACGCCATTGCTTACGCACACCTGCTTCCAAGTTGCTTTTTACCACAACACAGTGCAGGGTTAAGCTCACCGCGGGAGACATGTTTGGAGGTCGGTGTCCAGCGCCATCATTAGCACTGTCAATCTGTAAAACGCCATCCAGGGCCGCCATGACACCAGAGCGCTGCTCTAACTGGAGGGGTTTCCCCTGCAGGGCATGTCTCGCTAACGTCAGTCCACGAGTTCGCCCGTGGGTATGTTTATACGAGGCGCTCCGCTCCATCACCGCTCGCCGAGCGAACGCCTGAACGTGGCCCAGATACCGGCCTCACGTCAAGCAGCCGCCCGCCAAAAAAAAACCCCACAAACAATCAAGACCCTCGTCCAGCCCAGACTTCACTGTCAAAGCCAATCATTTCACCGGCAGGACAGCGACTTGCCGAATCTGTTTTACTTTCATTATACTGAGCCGGAGGAGAGAGACTGTGAGAGGAAGACAGAGAGAGAGAAAGTGAGAGGAGAGCGGAGAGGGGGAGGCAAATTAAAAGACTCTCGTAGCCCTGCATACACTCAGTTCCGATCCCATATTTAATTCAGTGATTGATTTGTTCATTAAAATACATCCCAAACCTAATTATTCCATTAATAATCCAAAACCTAATGAAAAAAAATACTCTGTATATGTGTGTGTGAGAGGGTGAGTAGAGAGGGAAAGAGAGAATCAGTTAGTGAGTGATAAAGAGAAGATGGAGACAAGAGGGAGACGCAGGAAGAGTTGGAGAACGAGGTCATTCTTTTTCCCCCTAGTTTTCTTCAACTGCACAAACATTTGCACACACGCAAACGCACACACCAGAACCAGAAGGTCATTTGAGGATATGTGGCCTGGAGTGGGTAATGTAGACGGAGACGCCGGGTGAACTTTGACCTCCGATAAACATGCGCGAGCACTTGGCCACCATGGAAACTGAGAAATGGGCAGAGACGGAGATGTAGCTGTTCATGAGCGGACGGAGGAGAGAAAAGGAAAGGACAAGACAGGAAGAAAACGATATGCTCGGTGAGGAAAGGAAAGAAAGAAAAGAAGGGGAATAAAAGGGAAGGGCAGTGCACACCTGAAAGGAAGTAAAGGAAGGGAACAGAACAAAAAGATAGGAAAGGAGAAAAAACAAAGGAAAGGAAAGATCGAGACTAATAAATTAGAGGCCATTCGCACGGATCCAAAGAGACCTCTGTGTGTGTCCTGTATAATGTGAAAGTGTGTGCCGCTGTGCGAGCGTCAGTCATTGTGTGTGGCAGTGGGAGTGGGGCAGCCCTGAGTGTGGCTGGAGATTAATGGGGGCCATTATCTCAATGCCCAAAACACTCAGTGATGAAGAGTCACTGCCTGGCGACAGGCCTTGGCCAATCCATTTGCGGCGCAGCGGTCACCTGCCCGGGTCAGAGCCCACATACGGCGGGTGTTTGTGCTGTTGTGGCGGTGGTGGCGGGGGGGGGGGATTGGCAAATTGCCACAACATTATGGCGAAATAGGAAAACAATGGGAACGTTTCTCTCCACCTGGTTGGTTTTGCAGCTGGTATGGACAGGCTTTATCTTTTCTCTTTGGCCAAACACGCTACAAACGAACGCTCGCGTCAGTCCTGGAATCCACTCAAATACACCTTTGAGATACTTCGGTATTTCCATTGCACGCCACTTCGTCGTTGTTGCACTACATTTCACAGGTAAATATTCCTCCTTTTGTGTCAAACATGTTCAGGTCCCTGAATACATTATATATCCCGGCGTCATTGTGTTGACAATTCTTTCAATCACTTTGTGATATACTGTGGAATGATGATTGGAAGGTTTCCCTTGTCTCGCTACTGAATAGGAGGCGATGGAGTGCAATTATACTCATGAATACTTTTGGTAATCAAAGTATAGCACTGTATATTGGTGATTTTCTGACTTTTGTTATCGAGTAATTGTGGCATTGCTCCTTAAAATACTTTTTTGATACCTTACCAAAAATCTTATTTCTGTCTGTTTAGCATGAAGCTGGACCTGACAACCAGTTAGTTTAGCTTTCCTAGCTTAGCCTAGCATCACGCTAAGCTAAAGCAGCTATAGCCTGTGTCTGAAAGTAACACAATCTGACTGAGCCTGAGCATTTTGTTATCTTTGGACAGAGCCAGGCTAGCTGTGTCCAGTATTTATGCTAAGCTAAGCTAACTGGGTGCTGGCTCCAGCTAATTTCCTTGAAATAAAAGCACCTCAATTCCTCAAAGAATTCCTCTGCCGGCACTCACAATATAAAGTACTTTGGAAAATGTATCCACTACATCCTATGGCCCTCAGTATTCAGTAAATACCTTTATTTTTTCTCTCTGTGTTATTTAATGGAATACCTGCTTTATTCTCTCCTCTATCTTAACAGCATCCTTTTTAAAGCCAGAAAATTATTTTCCTCTTTGCTAGGAAATTGTGTCTCTTCGGAAGGATGCTGTTTATCCTGGAGGACAGGTTCCCTATCATTACCTTGAGAGTGCAAAGATCACTCAGAGGAGAGGGCTCAGAGTTATTTATTGGGCACACATGCCCAAACACACACACACACACACACACACACAGGCACGTGTTCGGATACACACCGAGGCGCAAAAGCCGCACACATGAACGGGGAAGACACGTTACTGCTCACGGACACACCGCAGAGAATGTCGGTCTTTTTTCTGGCTTGGAAAAATAGCTCGGGGCCATGTGATGGAAGATCCATGAGGCTAATAAAACAGAAGAAACAAGCTTTCTCTGGCTTTAATGCTGTGAGCATTTAGCTTGACTCCGTGTGCTCGGGTTGGACTGGTCTGGAGCACATGCTGCTAAATGGGCTCCCTGCTGTAACTGGGAACACATAGCTGCATCAGTAAGGAGTGGACATTTAACATTTAATCCAATTCATGAGCAGTTTGGCGTAGATTAGCTTAGTTTCTAGCCCTGCTAGCGACATGGCTCACAGGACGGCCAGTTGGTTCGTCCACCACTTTGGACGCATCTCAACAACTATTGGATGGACTGCCATGGAATTTTGTAAAGACCTAATAAATACTCTACTCTGAAACAAATGAAAAGAATGACATGACACATGTATTCCTGAGATATATGTCTCCATGTTGACAGAAATGGAAGCAATAATGGAAAGGATAGCGTGAAAATAACCCCCACTGACTCCACTGATGTGACTCCCAAATCCACTCGATGAAAACTAATCATCAGTCTTTGATTTCCAATCAATCGCTCAAGCACCTTCATCCACACACTCCACCCGGCCACAAGACCTGTCCTGCAGTTATTGCAGTCAATCACAATCAAACTACTACAGAGTTGAATGTCACCGTGCCGCGTGGGTTCGAGGAAAGGTTGTGAATAACACTCCCTCTTGCTCTTCCTCACTTATGGAACCACTAAGAAGAAACTGACACTTCCCCTCTTGCCGCCACAGGTGAAATCGAATCCAATTACGGCAATAAGTACCAGCTTAAGCAACCTGCTCCCCGTGCTCCTGGGAATCATCCATCATGGGGGAATAAAGGGTTAAGACCTCCCACAATAACCCCCCCACCCCGTGAAACCACAGCGCTCATCCCCGACTTAGACAGATATATTGCCTTTAACGATGACCAATATGAATCAAATCCAATAGTCCGACTCATAAAGGAGTCCTTTAGAAAGAGGACATTATCTGAACAATGGCACAAGCGGGTCATTTATGAACACGCAGTTTATGGGTTTACCGGGTTTTTTTCCCCGTGGCAGCATGCTAGTTTGTAAGGAGCTCATATGGAGTCTTACAAACAGCTGAGATCTCAACACGTGCTTAAAATCCAGATGTGACGCACCACACTTTCTTTTACCATCTCTGTTGGTCCCAGCTGATCAGCGCTCCCTTCTCCCACACAGGTAATTTATCTGATCAGGGATCAGATGAACGCTCCAACTGTGCGACTGCATGTTTGGGAACAATCCCCGGAGACAATTTGTCCCAGTCAACCTTGGATGTGACGGGGAGTTCTGTGCCTCGTTTGTGTCGTTTAGCGTCACTTCAGCGGGGCCGCGATCACAGGGACACAGCGTTCTGTGATATCAGGTCGCTGTTCAATATGCTCGAGAGGCACAAAGCTATGAATAACTAACATAAGTGAAGCGGCGTCACCTCTGTATTTCCATTGCAACAGTGTGTTTAATATAACGGCGTTGTGATAAATGGATCAGTGGCCTGCGGTAAAGCAACACAGATGCTTCGTGCATATACAAAGTATTTGACCAGTAAAAAATAACTGACAGCAATTTTAGACGCACTGGAAGCTGAAACCTCATTGGGAAGAACCGTCCATCTTCAGAATACACATGAGCAAAACGGCATTAAAACTAATCTTGTAGAATATTAACAGTTGTTGTTTTGTCTAAAATCCTATCAGGCTGATCAGTGCCAGCGGTAAATCAGCCTGGGGTTGTGTGTGTGTGTGTCTGTGTGTGTGTGTGTGGGGGGGGTGCCTCTGTGTCACAGCAGATGCCTGCACATCATGTCATAGCGCCCGACTGCCGTCCCAGAGTGATAACTCAGAGATGTTAAATCTCACCCAGCAGTTACGCTATGGAGCAGTCTGGCTGCGTTGACTTCGTTTGCAAAGAAAACAGGAATGTTCTCTGGGTAAGCAAGAGCACACACAATATCTCGAGCCCTACTGCTGTTTGGACGAAATCCGGGTGCAGATTTTGTTTGTGCGGCAGAGAAGGGGGTGTTTAATTTGTTCATTCCTCGCGCCCGTCACTCATTCCCTGAGAGGCTAACGCGTGTTGATGCTCTTCTAAGACGGAGTTCAAAGCAAACTAGGCATGTCGGCGGCGGAGCGACGTCAGAAGGCCCTCCGTGTCATTGTGACGGGTTGTGGAAATGATCAGCATGTCAAGCAGTGAGGATAATTAGGATCGACGGGGGGCCAACTGGAGGAGATTATTACGAAAAAGTCAACAACAATAGACCCTGGCTGTGTACCGTAAAGCTGCAGCTCACATTTTGCATAGATCTTGATACAATGCCACAAAAAAAAGTGACTCAACGGTCATCCCGATCAGACACGACATCGTTTTGAAAGCGGTTTAAATAAGAATTTTTGGAACGTACACTAATATCACGTCTCTGCAAAAACAATCTGAGCTTGTGGACTTGGCAACATTAACACAAACTATCTATTACAACCCTCACACCTGCCAACACATACAGTGCAGCATGTCGTCTCTCACCTTGGCGATTTGGACACACCAGTTGAGCAGCAGCTGCGATCCGATGTTGTCCTTGTGCTCGTGCACGTAGTCGAGGAGGCAGCCGTGGGGCATGAGCTGGGTGACCAGCTGGATGGTGGGGCTCAGGCAGACGCCCAGCAGGCGCACCAGGTGGGGGTGCTCCATGCTGGCCATGATCAGGGCCTCCTGGGTGAGAGGGGGGGGGGGGGGGGGGGAGCGGGACAAAGAGGGACTAAGAAGGTTGTTGCATTTCATTTCAAAACATAATTTATCTGTGGCAAATATAGGAGAGTAATATTCTGAATAATCAGGAACTGAACTTCAAGCTTGGTGATCGGATGTTCTTGCAAAAATGCACCTTGGGAGTCCATTGCATCTATTACCCATGGACTTCCTTCTGCAGCCGGAGTTGGATGCATAAATTTAGACTTGTGGAATGATGACTATATCTGCATGCAAGGCATCTGTCCACAGAGTATTCCCACTGTGCGAGGAAAAATCCTGCAGAAATCCCCTTCAAAGCTGCACAAACGCAGCCTTTTTTACATTTATATTTGAACATGCATGAAACACAGTTCTTAGCTGTTGCGCCGACACCGCCGAACACAGAGTCGCTGCGTGTCTGATTTCACAGGCTCTCTCCCCGGTTTGATACGGCGTGTAAATGCATTTTCCGTCTCATCTCTCTCATCCCGTCCTGCGGCAGATGGCCGAAGAGGTTTTTGAACAGTTGGGACTCGACGTCGGGTAATTGTTATTGCGGTGCTGCAAGCAGAAGGATGTGTGGTGGTGATGAAGTGTTATGATAGGCGAGGGCTGGTACTCGTGGCCGGCGTGAATATGCATTATGGCAGAGCAGAAGCTGCAACCCGGAGCCGCTGCTTAAAAACGCTCACTTCAGTCGCTCCCCTCGTCTGCCTCTCTCGCTCGCACACGCTCTCGCATGTGGACACACTCTCTTGGCAGCTCTCCGAAACACTCCACATCTCACGCACTCAAGGACACGGTTGCACTCCCTCTCGCTGTGTCTGCGCGAGGCAAACGGTCGAGGAGGAGGAGGAGGAGGAGGAGGAGGAGGAGGAGGAGGAGGAGGTGAATATCCAGGCTCGGCCCCCGGGGCAGCTGATAGATAGATGAGGTGCCTTTTTAAATTTAGGTGCTAAAGAATGAGCTTGGAGGGGAGAGGGGTGGCGGGTGTGGGTGTGAGTAGATTCATTCTAAACAGGAGAGAGGGAGGGGGGAGGGGAGGGAGGGGAGGGGGGCGGGGGCAATAGGCCGTAGAGAGGCTTTTGGCACCATCAGCGGCCTGATTTAAACAGAGCCTCGCGGCCCAAGGTAGTGCCACTACATCTCCACTTCATAAAACCACCTGCTCCCTCACCCCCACCCCCACCCCCTCCCATGCATACCTCACACCTCGGGACGAAGAAGACGGGAGGGAGGGGGGGGGGGGGGGAGCGAAGGAGGACACCTGTGTGTGTGTGTGTGTGTGGAACAAAAAGTGCTTTTATTCTCGCTGCGATCCCAAAAGACCCGCGACTCGTAACCCACGTCTGGCTATACTATTGCACCGGTGCAAACATAACGAGGACTTGTGTGTGTGTGTGTGTGTGCGTGCATGAGCGTGCACGTGTGTTTTGGTTTCTCTCTCGTCTCCCTGAGCGCTGACCTCCATTACTGCCGGCTGACCCCCCCCCCCCCCTCCAATCTAGCTCACTTGCTCACTTCCCCTCATACACACACACACACACACGTGTGAAAGTGTGTGTGTGTGTGCTTCGATACGCACTAATTTAGTGCGCCGTATTAGGCTTTTGCATTTCACATGGAATAATCAACTCGCTCACTCAAAATTCACATTTTTGCCGACACAAACAAATCAGCCTGCCGCTCGCGCACACAAGGCCGCCGCCACCTGGGGAGCCTTTTGTTGTAAAGTGCGCGCCGTTTGGTTATTGGTGTTTATATGTGTGGACTTTCGGAGTGTGTTTTGGAGCCGGCACTCCAGTGGCTAGTTTCCCAGCGGCGAGGCGTGAGCCTGCCTTTAGATTGCTGTTTAACAAGCCGGCAGACGGAGCATATTGGCTCTGGACGGACAGGGGCCCCCGCTGGGAGGGAACAGGGGAAGAGGGAGGGAGGGAAGGGAGAGGAGGGAAGATGCAGGGAGAGAAGAGAAGAGGAATAAAAAATGGGCAGAAAGGGAAATAAAAGATGGAAGCACGGCCATGTTGTTTCAGTAACGCGAGAATTCACCGTAATTTATCGTCTATGAAAAAGTCCAAGGTGACATGTTCCATAGGCTCGTTTTGTCTGACCAATGTTTTAACAAGCACAGATTTATGTTTCCGAGGTGCTGGACCATCATTCTGCAAGAGCTACTCCACATGTTTTGGCTTGTGTGCAAGAAGAAGGAGAAGAAGAAGAAGAAAAGATGGAGTTGGAAGAAGTTGGATGCAGAGCTGCAGCGGATTTAAACAGTTGGGCAAACATCCAAAACAATATTGAAGATGAACTACGATCCTTTTGCAAAAACCTGGTGATAAGTAAGCTGCGGTGTGAAAAGAAAGATGGGTAAAAGAGGGAGGAAGAGGGGGAAGAAAGGACAGAGGAGAGAGGTGGACGAAGATAAGGTGGGACGAGTTGGAAACTCCCCAGCTCGTCCCCCTCCCTCCTCCTCTATCGCTCCTGGATTCCAATGAAGCCATATCTCATAAACAAGTGCTGTTTTTTAATAGAGTCTCGTTCAATACATGCCTGTCTGTACAGCACAGCGGAGTTCGCTTTATTACTGGCTCGGACTGAGATGGTACTCTCGTAAGAATTTATCGGCGAATGCACAATCCCGGTTTCGCGAACGCCGGCCGCCGCGACATAAACACTCACGTCCATGAACTCCACGTTGGCTTTGGGGCCCGTGGTCTCGTTGAGGATTTTAATGGCCACCGGGATCTTCACCGTCTCACCTTCCGGGACCCAGATGCCCTGAAACACACAAGTAATCCCCATGAATACGGTCTCAGTAAACACCCACAGCTAAGGCGCTGATGATGTTGATGGGTTGCTTCCTGCGCTTCATTCCTCAAATCAAAATAAAAGATGAAACACTTCTTACTCACTGTGTGGTGCCGAAATAGACCCGAGCCAAGAGCTTTAGGATCATAACATGGCGATAAATTCATGTATCGCTATGTATGCAGATTAATTGTATTAAAGTATGGCGATAAAAGCAAAATAGGCCCGTCAGTGCTGTAATAGAGAGGAATGCAGAGAACGCCGGATTTATTCAATGAGTTTGCTGAGTTTCGGGGTGGTGGGAATAATTCTGCCAAGGGCAGGGAAGTTGGCAAGCAAACAGCCGTTCCTGTTCCAGGTCCTTGAGCCGCCCTCGGCTCGTGTCTGTCAGGAGACGCTGCTACAAAAGGGCCGATGTTTATGCTTATTGTTTAGGTTGTTACGCGGGGCGCTTCTACTTGAAAGGAACTTCTCGAGTGTCTTCCTCGCCTTCTAGCTGACTTGCCGCCGCTTGATTTGCAATGCGGAGGCGGCCACATCTGAGTGAGGAGTGTGTGAATGATGCACCCCAACAGCAGGCGCTTTGACGCAGACACACACACACACACACACTGACCTTGTAGACGGTTCCAAAAGCTCCAGAACCCAGAATCTTGACCCTCTTCAGCTCAGTCTCTTTGAGGATGCGCAGCTGAGCCTGGTTCGGGGCCGTTCCGCTGGGGGTCAGGGGCTCCACCAGCTGGCAAAAAAAAACACACATTCAAACTGTTATTCATGTATTCGTCACCTATTCTAGTGCAAAAAGAAAAGAAAAAAGCATACACTTCCTAGGGCTTTCAAGGGCTTTCATTTTGGAATGTAAAACCTGAAGCGTGCCTCTGTTTTGCTGAATGCTGAAAAACATTTCTTAAGAGTGGGCCTCAGGGTGCGATCGCTCCCTTTTAAAGCAATAAGCAAAGAGCTCTTGGAAAAGAGAAGTGCGAGGTGAACAAGGATTAGTCATGATTTTGGAAAACACACACACACGCGCACACACACACACGCACGCATTCATGAAATACAAATGATTCCGCTGTCCGGGCTGGCAGTTGCCGGCGTGGACCGCGGCGTGCCCACCGCTGAACAAATCACAGGCCGGGTTTGTCAGCTGCTATCACAGCCGACAACCAGCGGCGGCTCACCAGCTGTGCACACACACACACAAAACAATTCCAATCCAAGGTTATGACGAGCCTCCTCCGCGCTGCCCGGCTTGCCAGCAACAGCTGACACCGAGCAGCGATCCCAGCAGCTGGCCCGGCCACCCACCCGCCTCACCACTAGCCGCTCCACAAAGCCCCGGCTACTAAATATAAAAGAGCACGGAGCTGGCACCTGTAACCAAAAGCAGAGAAAAGACCAGAGCCAGAGGGATGGAAGAGCCACACACACACACACACACACACACACACACACACACAGAACGAATATGGCAGCATGTTGTGCACATCTCTGAACACATGCAGATTACATGCATGTACAGTGCACACAAATATTGACAACACATGCAAATTCACGCTCATGAACATCAAACATACACGGATGGAAGCACATATCCAACCACTAAACACCCCCCCCCACACACACACACACACCCCCACACACACACACACACACACACACAGGAAGTCAATACCTCTGATCAATACACGTCTTAATGAGCCTATCAGCCTATCGGGTCCCTCATTCGCCGCGGTTTATCAGCGGCATAATCACCCAGCTCAGCCACGGCCATCAAACAATATAATGAGACCATATATCAGTCGCTCAGCCATACACTTGCTTAATGCGATATAAAACCATCAGCACAATAGGACCGGCGTTCGCACCGCCGGGGCCGGGGCAACGCCAGGATGGATGACATTGCCCGCAGCTCGGCAATGACACGTCGTTTAATGTCTGTTGTTATGGACGGGGGCCTGGAGGCGCGGCGTAAGGCCGCGGAGATGTCACCGCGGGCAGGGAAGTTAGCAGACGGAGGGAGAGAGCGAGGGATAAATACTGAGGGGAAGTGAAAGAGATGACAGGAGGCGCTGTGGCAGTTACAGAGCATGACTCAGGGATTGTGTAACAGTGAAAACCTCCATCTTAGTCTTGCTGTGTCATTTTTTTGGGCCAAACTGTGATCAAAAGCTCCAGAATTGCTGGACCTCGAAGTGAAATTTGTCTTTTATCAAGTGTGGTCAGGAATGAACCAATCCACTTGTGTCAAGAAGGATTCGGTTTTGGTGCCACTTGCTAAATGAAGCGCGCTTTTAAAGCCCCCGAGAGCTTCAAATCTTAAGCAGACTCAATATTTACAACGAAATAAGCAACAATCAAGAAGAGCTCAGCACTCAAGAACTCCGGCTCGTCTGCTTCATCACTACTCACATTTGTAATCACATTTGATTGGCGGGGGACAAAAACCGCCGCCACCAACTGGCCTCACGAGTACTTCTTAAAACGCTGCTGCATTGTGATTGGTATTCTGCTAACCGATGTCTGCGTTATTGACAGAAACCCCAGGAGCCCCCGGAGGGATTCATATTGAATCTTAAATAAAGACACAAAGGAAAGAAACAACATTCACGTTGACGATTAAAACGCCAACAATGATGATTGAGCACTGTCGCATAAAAATGAGCGATTTAACGACGATAAGCTCATTAGTTGCCAGGTTGTGAATGTCTAACGTATGTATTTAAGTACACAGGAGCACTAACTGCAGACTCCGTCAACAGCAGGAAGGACATCCATCACATCAGCCCCGGATTTGGCCAAAGAGCATGATTTGATTTGCCGGTGCATACGCTGAAAAACAAGTGGAGAGATTCAGCACGAGAGGAGGAGGAGGAGGAGGAGGAGGAGGAGAGGAGCTGATGGAGCAGTAGAATGAGCAGATGGCGACAGGCTGTAGCTGTTATTGTTTCATTAGGACGAAGCCGGGCCGGACTGATGAGGGGAGGAGAGGAGAGGTCTATTAAATAAGATGCACACTCATGGCCTGCAAAAGTCTCTGGAGCTCACACACACACACACACACACACACACACACTCACCACGCCGCTTTATTTACCGGCTAATAATGCACCTTGCCTTTGCCAAATGAGCCTCACCGGTGGACGCGGCGCGCCGGACTCGGATGCTTCATTGGACAAATGAGCAGTATGCTCAAAGCCTGGAGCAGGAATACATTCCCAGAATTATTCTGTGGCGAGTAAGTAAACAACGTCCTCAAACAGAAGGTTGCACTGCGAGCCCTCGGGTGCCGGCTTTAGTGTTAACATTCCCCACGTAGGACATCGCTACATCGTGCCGCATCGCGTAATTGAAATCAGGTGAAACAAGTTTGTAGTTTCCGATTCATATTTTTTGACAACCGTTCCCCGCCTACGTAAGGTCACAAAGCCGAACATTTGCTCCCTCGCACACACCCCCCCCCCCCCCCCCCGCGCCGTCCTTATTCTCCAATTTGGGATATCTTGATGGCCCAGTAAAATATTCTCGCGGGTTTCTTTGGAACTCTACAATGACACAGAGTGAGCTCATTAAGGCCATTTGCACACGATAGCGGGGGGGGGGGGGGGGGGGGGGGGCGTGCTTATCAGTATGCAAGGCCGTTCATTCTCGGCATTAGCGAGCCCATCCCAGCGGCACTTTTCCTCCGCTATCTGCATTTAAAGAGCAGCCTTTCACTGCACTTCTTAGTTACGACACGTGAATTCTTGTGGAAATCTTTCTCTGAGAGACCCGGAAACTCAGGACTTGGCTGGAGTACAAATGCCTGTGGATGTTTTCTTCTCTCCGAGGCTCTTTTTCCTGAAGTAGAGTCGTGGGTTTAGGCCATTGGCACCGAGCCCGAGCCCCTCTCGACTGTGCCTGCGCCTGATTGGCTCCCGATTGGCTGGGACAGACCTGATCCAGCTAACCCTGTGTGGAGCATCACTGGAGCTCTACAGGACCAGGCGGACATCGCCGGAAACAAGCCTGTAATGATAACCCGCCACTGCACGGGGAAACTAGAAGCAGGTCAAATGGACTTTAATGTCCCTGAAAGATTAAATTCATAATAAGTGCATATGTTTTGTGTCTGGCCAACCTTCTCCGTGATGTCACAACATGACATATTTGGTGTCTTTTGAAATCGCCGGGACCTTGAATTAAATTTAACATGCAGGTTCAGGGTATTTGAACAATGCCCGGCTGTGCTGCATGCATTTGTAATGACATCCCGTGCCTCCGTTCAGCCGGAGCAAACAACGGGAGCTGTCCAGCTCCCCTGAATGCTGAAATGCGTCTTGGAGGAAAGCAGAAGAGAGCCCAGTGTAAGCAGCGTGAGAGCTGTCCGCAGCCTGTGGTGCTGGAACACTTGCGCGGCCCGTGTCTGCACAAAGCAGCTGGAAGAAGACCTTCCGAGTGCATTAGTCCCGCTTCATTGGGCTGGGGTCAAAGGTCAAGGCCTGGGAGCTGCAACAGTGGGGCGACTCTGCTGTTTGTGCTGTCGCTCCCTGCGAGCAAAGCAATTTGTGTTCAGGGGATTCTTTAAGAGGCACCACAGTGTGAGATTGGCTTTTTATTTATTTCTTTATTTTTTTTAAAGTCTATGTTTCTTTCAAGGTGAAAGAGAGAGGGAGCGGGGAAGAAAACAGGAAGACAGAGTTAAAAAGATAGAAGAATAAAGTGCTTATTCCCGAGGGAGACAGACGGATAAATGGACCGGCAGAGATCAAAACGGAGAACACAAACAGAAAAATGGAAGGTGAGGAATGCGAGAACAGACAAGAGGCAGAGAATATTAAAACAAAGACAACATTAAAGAAAATGAAGTCGCGGCGCGTTTTTGCGAGTCAACACGAGCCTCCACGCGTGTCCTTGATATGGAGATGCCGGCTGAGTGCTCAGATCACGTTCTGACAGCGTGCACTGGAGGCATCGCTTTCCTGTCTGACACAAGAGGTGAGCTCTCTGTTTGAAAAAAGGGGGGAGGGGGGGGGGGGGGGGGTTCCCTGAGCCACCGCTGTCCCCAAACCCCTCATCCAGACACGCTTGATCTCCGTTCACAGACTCGATCATTCCTTCGAAAATAAGAGAACGCTCATTCGCCAGCCGTCCAGAGCGTATCGTGCATGTATTTTTTTTTAAAAACAGCATTCAGATAGAACGTAAACGGCTTCTGCGCGTGTGTACAAAGCATGCGCACGGTGGAAATGCACATATTAAAAAGGCAAGAATTGTATTCAGGGTCACGCTCAGGACACCAAAACACGGCTGAACCCGTGACCTGCTCCTAACGAGCGCTCCGTCTAACCTGTAGGGCCGACCCTGTCACGGCCGTTACAGATTTGATTCGGTCCAATTACTTCTACACACTCTCGGGGTCTCCTTGAAGGATGGGGGAAATTGACTCGGCCGGCTCTATTTCACGTTTATCCCGGTGGAGCATTGAGTCAAGCTTTTGACGGAGCAAAAAATCCGTCTTGGCGAGAAGACGCCCCCCCCCCCCCCCTCCAGCCGGATCCTGCACCACCTCTCCTTTCTCTGTGACAGTACATTAGCGAATCTGCTCGGACTGAAGACTTCCCTCCCGGTCAAGAGGCTGTCGGAACAGGGCCCGGGTGATTAAGATGGATGTGTGTGGCTGGGATGAGGCAGAGACTGCCCGTGGCCCGCCCTCCTGCGATTCCCGTCTCCAGCCTGACAGCTGTCTATAACACTGTAGCCTCCACCTGTAAATTACACTAATGCAGACTGACAAGCAGCCTGCCCCACTCCTGTAGGCGAGGCCACTCAGCACACAGGAAACACGGCGCGTCGTAGCAGCAACAAAGCTGATCAACCGGAGCATGAGCGCACACATCAACCCTGCACCCACCACGCCACGATCTTTGACTCCCTCCTTTGAATATAAAGTCCACCCCCGCTGTCTGATGCTTCCACACAAATGAACCTCCTGCAAGGCCAGATCGATGGCCGCGCATAACTTTAAAACCCTCTGCGCCATGCGCGGTTTGGCTAAGTACCATAGCCAAGGTTTAAAGCTTCATGGTTTGCGTTTGGTTGGCATCCATCTGGAAAAAGTGCACTGCAACTTTGAGAGAAAGGATTTTTTAACCAACTCAAGGAACGTGGGACGCCCCCGCACCCAAACATAAAAAAAATAGCTTATGAAGCAAACTAAAACTTTGCCACATTAAAACAAGGGGAAGCTTCTTTGAGGATGCTATTCCCAACTTCCTCTCTGGGATCAATACAACTCATTACACTGCGGTAATTGTCCAAAGCTATTACCGATCCATCCTGTAGTTGCACAAGCAGCAATTCATCCTCTAATCTCCAAAATCTGAAACCTCAAACAGAAATATACGGAAAATAGCATTCCCAAGCACGTCCCGGTCGAAACTGATTTGTCGTCGTCGTGACCCGCGACCCCCTTCTCACCTCCGTCTCCAGGAAGCGCCGCAGGGCCCTCTTCTTCTTGATGCTCTTGCGTCGGACAGAAACGGCCACGCTGAGCGCCAGGATGACGATGATGAATAGGCCGCCGATAATGCCAGCTGCTATTAGCGGTGTCCTGTAGAGAGGAGGGAAGAGAAGAGACATTGCTGAAAGATACAAAAAAAAACCAAAAAGGCACTTGGAAAGATGCTGATGAATAAAATACTCTCTCGCACGGCTATTTCCTACAAGTGCTTCAACAACCTTATTCTCTCTTGTCTGTAATTACACAACCAGGCAAGCGCAATAATAGAAAGAAAGGCAGTAACCATGTTTTCACGCTGTACGTTAGATATGACAATCGCTCCAAAGACATGAGAACGCTTCGTAATCGTCTGGAGTCAAGTCAAGCCTAAAGGTGGGAAGTTAAAAGCTCTAATGATGGCACTAATGCTTTTGCCATTTACATAGCTCCTGCACTTGTACCGACTGTTATGGCACCACTCAAATCAGTCCTTCTATTCCTCTCTCTGCCTTCATCCTTCCCCTCCTATCCGTATTCCATTTCACCTTCTCGGCCAGACTCTTCACAGCCCTCTTCATCTTTTTGAAAACACAACCGCACAGAAGCGGAATAACACCTGCTTCTACCGCGACACGTGAAGTCCAAAAGCTCCTCTCTCTTTGTAAAGGCCATTAGCAGCTAATGGAAGACTCTTGTACCACGGCGCTACGGGCGAGCGAGGCGCCGCAGCTTTCGCCGTATCGATTCTGACGAAACAGAAGGAGGGGGGGGGGGGGGGATTTACAAAGAGGCTGCGGGTCTTGACATAACGAGATATACAGCCATGTGGTGAATAGTAATCCAGCAGTTTGGAATGAATTAAATAGAGATGGTGGGGGAAATATATAGGGGGGAATTAAAAGAGATGGAATGAAAAGCAAAAAGGGACGAGAAAGGGGACAAGAAACAGAGTGTGACAGCACCAGGTGAGAGACAAGGGTAAGGACTTCTCCAATTAGGAGGAAAGGCTCTACAAGCGACGTGAGGTCACCAGATGAGACGGGGGGGAATAATGCCACTGTGTGAGCAAAAGGACATCTCTGGGAACAGAGACTCAGCAGAAAGCCGATAGCAGGGGAAAATAAAGAGAGGTCTCATTTCCTCTCTTAAAACGGAGCTCAAGACCCCCTTTTTATGGCTGTGCTGGTTTGGTTGAATTCTAATGAGTTCAACACTCTTTCGAGTTGGAAAGATCGCTTTGTTTTTATGGGCATTTTTAATAGTTTTGTTGTTGTTTTCGTCTTCAGGCTATTTAGGTCGCGTGGCACAAAATGCTTTCTCGAAAAATTGACCCTTTGCTAAGCACGCTGGAAACGTTACGCTTTAGAGAAGGTTCGTCTTTAACGTTTAACCAGGACTAGCGGACAAACAACTGCACGAGAGTCTACATTTGCACTCTCTTTCATGATTAAAATGACCGTCCACCGACAACATTTTGATAAATGTTAACAGTGGCACAAATTAGGCCACACGATGATTCACACCGCAGCAAAACATTCCTAAGTCACCCATCAATCACAGGATACCAAAAAAAAAAGGTGTCTGCACTTAATTAATGAGTATCCTGAGGACGTTTAATGAGTAGCGGCAGGATCTGATGCTGGCCTCCCAGTCCCCACGACACCAGTGTAACCTGAGATCTCTTACCTGTCCATCATCCCGACACAATCTTGGAGTCTTGGCCCGACGCACCTGCAGGGCAGACAAACCAAGAGAGAGCCTCCATTAAATCAGGGACGGGTTTTGAGTAGGCCTCGTGTTGTCATTCTTCCACGTCAGTCAGCTGTCACTGGGCGGGGGGGGGGGGGACCTGTGGGAGACGGGATCCAGGAGCACGGCTGACCACTTGTCAATATGACGGGGAGAAGCGTTGGGATTGGGAAAGCGTTGTTGAAAGCGTGTGTTTGGCGCGATGTTGAGAAGACACTTCTGCATCATCTGGGAACTTTCGACACGGCGAGTACTCTCGATCCGCGTCTCTCTCAACAATCGGAGGCACGGGGAAGCAGTGCTGATAACACGCCGCTGACAAGTGGAGTTTTTAAACATTAGGTAAGCAGGAAGTCATTAAAGCAGACTGCTGGCTGCTCATTAATTCTACCTCCTTGAGTGGAGGACAGCAGGAAAGACACGGGGGAACGTTTTTTTTTTAACGCTCCCGTGTGTGTCTGTGTGTGTGTGCGTGCGTACTGCACGAGCACACAACGACGCAACAAATTACACAGCAAATTAGGAGAGCACGGCAACTTCGGAATTAAACCGGTGACAATTGTGGCTCCTCCAAAGTCGCTTCGTTGCCAATTAAATGGCGCACCAAATAGCTAATTAGCGATTAATCAGTGTTGATCCGATGTCGTGCGTGCGTGGATGCGTGTGTGTGTGTGTGTGCGTGCCGCATTGTTTCCTTCCTGGAGAACAAAGGAGTGGTCTGACAAGAAACATCATTAGGTACAGTACACATTGTTCTCCGATTTACTTCTTACCAATATGCTGAGAGGGCTGTAAGTCCGGTCAAACTACAATAACTAACTTCCTGTTGTTTTTACGCCAGTCGCAGTATCTTCGGCTCACATCTCTCCCCTTCAGCTCCCCCGCGCCGTGCATCTCTGCGAGTGAAGGCCGTGATCTCCCTTCATCACCTGTTTCTTTTACATCCGTCGACCTCTCCTTTATCCCCTCAGAAGTCTTTCACTCCGCACTGACAGACCAAGTGATTCATTGATTTGTTTCAGTGAGACGACTGTCCCATTAGGTAAATCTGGACCTGCTGGATCTCCAGCGCACACAGCATCAGGCTGCAGACTGGAGAATCATTTCTCTAGAAATGTTTGGAGCTCTCGGGGTGAACGTTACCTCCATCAGATGTTTTGATTTGTGACTCACTGTGTTGGGATGCTCTTTGTTTCCAGCCAGCATACCATGTTCTTTTCTATAGAACCTCAGGCACCTCACCCACCTACTTCCTCACTTGCAACCTTCGTTCGCTGTCTTCCTTATCTTACATTTCTACCCCCCCCCCCCCCCCCCCCCCCCCACGGCTTCACATCTCCCCTCGAGCTACTGCCTCTCTGCCCCCATCCCTTCATTTATAGTTCATCTGCTCTATACTCCACATGGCCTTAAGGGTCAACGCGTTCTACCTCTGAGCCACCAGAAGCCAGCTACAGGTCGGGGGAATCTAGCGGCTGCAAGATGAAGTCATCTTCTCCTCCGCTCCCCCTTTTTCTCTCTCTCTCTCTCTCTCTCTCTCTCTCTCTCTCTCTCTCTCTCTCTCCTCGAGAGGGAGGCGCCCAATGCCCAGAGCAGTATGTCTTCGCCGTGCTTTTAACGGCAGAAAAGCTTCTAAGCCAGAGGGACGCTGCGGAAAGTCTAAAGGGGAGCAAACACTTATAATAACAATCTTTATACCCGGACACACATCTTCATGTGTCCTCGCTGGCTTACCCCTGGGTGCAGTTGGCGTGGCAGGGGTGACACTCGTTGTTGGCCTTGGCGAACTTGAAGATGAAACTGTTGGCCCCCTGCAACCCGTCGGGGCATTTCTCCACACAGTTGGGTCCATCTTTGAAGTGGAAGCATTTTACACATTGGTCCGGGCCCTAAAAAAGGAGAGCAGAGCGAGGAGGAGGGAGACGAGAGGATGGGTTTGGAGGAGGTGGTGTACAAGGGAGGAATAAAGAAATAAGAGGGCGCAGTAAAGGGATTAGTAGGATGGAAAGAGGGGGAATCAACAGAAGAAATGTTTAAAAATAATGGGCAAGGAGGTGAAGGAAATAAAGTGAAGGGAAAAAGCAAGAATGGAGGTATAGAAAAACATGAGAGGAGAGAATAGAATCGAGCAGAATCAAACTCAAACCTGGCGAATCAGGCCAATTTGCTCACTTCCTACCACGGCTAATGTGGCCCCGGCAGGACCCACATGAACGCCATTCAGGGGTTTATAATGTGCTGAGCACAATTGCCAGGAGTGTATTCCGGCGCGCGGCGCCGTTCAAATTGGCAAAGCGCAGAAGGAATCAGGTCGTGTCAAAAGCGCGGCGCATCGAATGCGATGGCGATGACAAGTGGTGACTGAGCACGAGCTCGGCTGCAGCGGGATCATGAATAAGTGAGACGGATAGTGGTGTGTGTGTGTGTGTGTGTGTGTGTGTGTGTGTGTGTGTGTGTGAAAGAAGAGGGAAAAACTGACTGTGCTCGGTGTGTGTTTACGCGGGTTTGAAGCGTCGCCTGTGTTGACTGAAGTGCGATAGCAGTGTGTGAACTTACAATAGTGTGTGTGTGTGTGTGTGTGTATGCAAGACTTGTTGTCAAGACGCACTGTTGTATTCTGGGCGCTGGGAGTTTTTTCGCGCCGCGCACTGTTGCTAATGACGACCACAGTGACCTGATGGACAGCCTCTCACAGTTTGACACGCGGAGACACACGCCATCAATAAACATTATTCTCACTTTGCATGTCTCTCTGCGTGTGTGTGTGTGTGCATGCGCGTGCGGGCGCATACAGATGTCTGAATGCGCCGGAGTGTGTCCGTGTCTTGCCGGTGTGCGTGTGTATTTGTGTGTGAGAGCGCCTGTGGATGATTGACTCCGGTGTTATTTACTACTCGGCTGTGACCAGCATCTCAAAGTCAGCCGCCTCTCTGTGCATCCTTGAGGAGGCTCCCTCCCTCTTCATCTCTTATTCTCTCTCTCTCTCTCTCTCTCTCTCTCTCTCTCTCCAGGGACAGTCATGAAAGGTTACCCGCACAATGCTAAATTCCACATGCGGCGCATTTCGATACAACTTTCCGGAATGTAGCACGACAAATGTTGTGTATGGTGAATAACTTTCAAGTGGTTTCATGCAAATTTGGTGCACTCGTCACCTGGTCGAAACTTCACGGGCCTGAGTTTATCCCAATATGAGAACATGTCAACGACTACAATGCTTTGTTTTTTTAGAAGCATCTCTTCCAACATTTTAACGGGAATTTCTAACATTTTTGGAGGCTCGGTGTGATCAAGACTCTAAAAAAGTGACTTCACGGGAAGGTCAGAAACTAATCTCATTTTGCTGTTTTGAGTGTATGTATGTGCGCGCTTGCCAAAAGCATGCCTCCGAAAGTAGCCACAGTAGTTTATCATTCCTCCCATTAACCTAGCACTCACCTTTGCAAACACAGCACTTATATCTCCCGAGATCCTGTGCGCAAAACAGATATAGACTCCCACAAAAATAAGCTGGAAATCCACTTTAAGCACGCACACGATACGGGACTATCTTGAACAGAAAAAACGAGGAGTGGTTTTAATCTAAAAGTTTTAAAAAAAAAGTACTCTAGAAAGTATCATTAAGTGGAAAGGGAGTCGAGTGTGAGGGTGTGTGGAGAGGATTCTTACCTGGCCAAGGCATGTCATGGTGTTCCCGTCCATCTTCTCGCACTGGCTATCACACTCCAGGCACACCGACCCATTGGAAAACTCACGCATTTCCCTGATTGACACGGAGAAATGGAGAAAGAGGCGCATGTATTATAGATTTTGAGAGCGTATCCACATTGAAATATTGATTTAGAGCCTGCCGAGGGAGGGTTTTGAAGTATGCAGTGTGGGCACGAGCGAGAGCTATACATAGCTGCCTTTTGATTTGAAACCGACGTGTGAACCAGCATGGAGGAAAAGCAAGGTTAAAGCGCCATTTACTCGTGCCCGTCTCCGCGATTCCTAATTGCGGTGACTGCTGGAGTGCCCTCTGGCAGAGGGGCACGCGGGGCAGCGCGGTGCCTAAGACTATTTGATCAAGTTAAAAGGCTTAGTGTGGTCAATATGCTGACAGAGAAAGGCCCATGAATAATGAACAGCTTTTTTTTTTTAAATCATGGGCAAACACAAGGGGACGCGTGGAGGGAGGGGCAAGTGAGAGGAGAGCTGATGGGAGGGGAGCGAGAAGAGGGGAAGGGGTGGCAGCGGAAGCCAGGGGAGAGGGCGCGGGCGGGAGGCTGGTTTTTGGATGAGGCGAAGGTGTATGCAGATGAGGAGAGACGAAGCTTGAGGCCCGGCGATCGCAGAGAAAATACAAGTCAGAGATGTTTGCTTTTCATTCTCTAATCAAATCCAAGAATCAGGAGCTCTACCCGACTTGTTTATTTAGCCAAGCAGAGCCGTGCACGTAGTTCACGGTGCTTTTGTTTCCCCGCCCAGTCATCTGGAGGAATAGAGGCAAACAAAAGAGCTCAATATTGGGTTTTACACTGCAATTACACCGACATGAGCTGCACAGCGCCCCAGGCCATACCCATGCACCCCCCCTATATGTGTGTGTGTGTGTGCGCACCCGATCCATACGTTTCTCCCTTTGTTTGTGTCAGAGTCAGCGCATTATCTTTTGCTTTTTGAAGTGCGGGCGTCTGCGGCGAGCACGAGGACGGCCGATCAAAACCCACTTTTCACATCAGAGGGAATCGATCGGCCGACGCGGAGGATGGACACCCTCAGAGGAGGATTCACCCGGTTACAAACAAGCCTCTTTCCCACAGTGGTGAGATAATGAGAGTGGCTCTCTGTGTGCAGTTTGTTTGTCTTTACTCGGGTGGAATAAAGGTTCAACAGACTCCTCCCTGTGAGCGGTTTTTATGCGATCTTGCACTGAGATGTTGCCGTACGAGTGTTTTATGCATCTTCATGCGGTGAATATTAGATAAAAAACCTTTTTAAGACTCGGTCGTCCTAAAAGCAGTTTGTCTCAAACATCCAAACATCGTCTTTTTGTTAATAATGTTCTGGTGGACTCAAAGGAAACTCCCGTTGCTCTCTATTTACATTTCTCTCTCGCCTTTCGTTCCCCTGGTTCCAAAATAAATGAGATTTCTCTACTGGAAGCTCTGTCTAGGGGAATCCTTTAGAAAAGGGCCCGGGCAGTGGAGAGATCTCTCTTTTGTTACATTGAGGGGGAACGGGTGAGAGACAAAGACCTCGGCAGCGGTGCTCTCCAGGGTCATTTCCATTCCCGTTGAAGCCGTTCCTCCCGATTGGCCCCCTTCACGGCTGGAAGTGTGCGCCAAGGCCCCGTCAGGGGACGGCCTGATGAGGGATTAGCCCTGTTTTAGCAGGAATTTAAGCCGGACTGTGGCTACTATTCAGACCTGCGCACCAGAGCATGGCCAACCCACCAGAGCAACCTTTTTAATTAAACACTTTCAACGCCTTCCAAATCCGCTTCCTCCCTCCTCTCCTGCCCCAGTGGACAGCCTCTCAGACGCTTTCTTTCCCCCTCTCGCACGCCTTCGCTCCACCTTTGTTTTATTCAACAGATGTATAAACTAAAGGGGAATTAGTGCCTTCCCTCATTAAGAATGGAGACATATAATGAGGTTCGAGCTGCGGAATCAGTTGAAAATCACCAACTCGGCAACATATTTAATGAGCTTACAAACACTCAAATCTGGAGAGATACACAGTCCAATACAATAGATTCAAAAAGAAATTTCATCTCATGAAAGTGACCCTTCATCTGCCAAAGATGCACATGGTGCTTTGCAGGTGGTGAGGTCTTATGGACCTTTCGACTCCACAATTCAGGCCAGCGGCACAAAGTAAGAAAGTGAGCCCGTTGAACGCACGGTGCATCACGGGGCGACTGACTGTATTTACAGTCGAGCAAACAAGTGTGCTTCAGCAGCTCCCTCTGCCACGCGCCTCTTCCTCACCAGTCTCCTTCAAAGTCTTCGCTGTGAGCTGTTTTTTTTTCTCCCGGCAACTTCAAAGCCACCCTCCCCACAAACGGCGCCGGGGAAAAGGACCCGGCAACGAGTCAACATGACCGAGGGTTGCTCGCTCTCGCACCCCCCCCCCCCCCCTCCCCTCTCGCACTCCCGTGGACCCCCCCCCCCCCCCCCCCATCTTCCCCCTGGGGAGAACAGAAGCTTGACATCGCTGAAAGTCATATTTATCTCGTGGCAGACGCTGCCGGTGCAGTCTTGCTTTTGGATGGATGCTTTCAAGTGTTGTGACTCACACCGTCTCCTCGTTCACTCAAGAGCAGCACAGAACAACGGGAGATACATCTACAAGAAACGTGTTTCTCCCCAGGTGAGCTGGTGATCCTTTTGATGTGCCTCTTGGCGGCATCGAGCAACGACCCGAATGCAATTATTCACGCTGAAAACAGAGCATCGGTTGATTGTGAGGACACTCAAAGGGCCTTTGTCGCAAATGTCAGTTTACTTCACAGCTCAGCGCTGTAAACACCCTTCAGCCCAAATGGGCAATTTGTGATAAAATACAATACCTCAAAAATATATTCAAATTGGTTTTGGACTATGTTACACGCAGCCAAATGTTCCTTTAACTGTTCACAGAGACAAATCCCTTATTGGTTCATCTCATTACATTCATGCCAATCTGCAATTAGACTCCCCTCCTCCAGAGCTCTTGAGAACGCTCCGAGTTCATTCTCATGCGTCAAAGCGGTTTAAATTGATTTCATTTCCTCTGCTCGTCATGTATGGAGAACGAATGCAGCCTCCTGAAACCACCGCGATCTGACATGCAGGGAAAGCGCTAATTCCCTTTCTGAGTCGGAGCAGCTCAAGCTTATTGTTGGACAAACATGATATGAAACATTATGCGTTTGTGGATTTTTGACTACTCACTCGTCAAAGAGGTTGCAGGACTCCACACAGGCGCGACCTCGTCTGAAATATCGGCAGGAAAGACACTGGTCGGGCCCCGGGCCCCAGCACCCGTCGTCTGAGCACATCTGATCGCACACCAGTTGCTGCTGAGCTGCGGAGAGAAAGGACGTGAAGAAAAGAAAATCAGAAAGCGATACGCGGACATACGTGCACAGATACACACTGCTGTAGCCTGCAGATACACACACACACACGCACACATGTAATGCAATTCAAGCATACTGGAAACATGATTCAGTGTATATTGCTCTCGATCGACCAATAACACAAGCGGGAGCAAAGTGAAATGTATCTAATAACGGTTTATTATGAGCAATTTCATTGAGGGGCTGGATGCGAGTGTTTGTGCTCACTTGTTCCGACACGTGTGTGTGTGTGTGTGTGTGCGTCTGTTCTGCATTCATACCGGGGAGACAAGCGAGAGCCGCGTGCATCTGCACATGCCCTGCACATTTGTGTGTAGCCGAGGGGCTGCACAGCTGTGCGAGGGGAGCATTGGTATTCCCCACGCCTCGGCCATTAAAGAGCCCCCCCCCCCCCCCCCCCCCCCCCCCCAATCAGGACCCTAAGCCCCCTTTTCTTCCAGTCGCACCACAACAATCGATGCCGTTTCATCGGACTCGCCGCGTCCTCCATCCGGTGAGTGACACCCACGTCCCCCGGGAGTGTCGCCTCTTTCGTCAACAGCCGAGCAGTCAATGCTAGACAGGGGGGGTTGCGCCTAATGAAGAGGCCTGTGTAAGGCCCCCATTGATCGATCTCTAACACACACACACACACACACACGCCGCACTCATTAGCTGGCTAATGATATCAACCGCAGCCTGGCAGCTTCCATGTTTGTGTTTCCCGGTTATTTCTGGCCTTTTCTAACAGTGAGCCTCGCTGGCACAACACACACACGGTTGCCAAAGTGCAACTGCGCCAGCAAAGAAGAAAAAAAAAGGGGGGCTACTTCGAGATAATAACACCATACGCAAGTAATTACAAAGCCACGGCGATATGTTCCTCCTATTACTAGACCTCCCTCCTTCTTACTGTTTCCACCGTGTTCGGCTGAAGCCGCGTGTGGACCATTCATCACTCCATCAGGTGTCCACATCCCCGCGGAGGCAGTGGGCCTAATCCGCCCCTGTGCAGGACGCGTGAAGCACATTCCTCACAGGGAGCTGAACAACGGCTTTCACCGGGCCAAGGAGCGACAGTCGCCTTGGAAACAGACGTGTTCTGCGTGCAAGGCTGAGGGCTTGGATTTGCGAAGAGATCTAAGTTTGTGAATAATTAGAGGTGCTTCCTGCTACCAGTCATTTGCTGATAACGTGGCTGGTAGCAACTTACCCATACATCTTAAGATGCTGCAATACTACCGAGGCTGCCTTCAGGCTACTCACTGCATTCCTTCGGATCCCGGTTGTTGCGGATGAGGACCTTCTGGCTCGTGGTCCTGAAGAGCGACGTCCAGTTGACGGTGTTGTAGAAGCACAGGCGGCTGTTGTTGAAGATGTAGACGTTTCCCGCGCTGATCTCGTCCAGCGACTGGAACTGAAGCGAGGAGATCCAGCGCTGCTTCAGGATCAGCAGCGAAATACCACTTCCGCTGCAGGAGGCGAGGAAGAAAAGAGGTTAAAGAGATGATTGAGAAAGCAGGAGGAAGCAGAGGTGGAGGTAGGGGTCAGCAAAGGATAAGAGAGAACGTCGAAAAAATGAGCAGAAAGGGAGCAGGAGGGAGTATGTTTCACAGAAAAACTGGAGGAAACAGAAAGATAACAGCCAGACAGAAGAACAAGAGGAGAAGGAAGCAGACAAAGAGAGATGATGGGAGAAGTAGAGAAGAGCATCACAGGGGAACGGCGAAGGCAAAAAGAAATACAGCTCAAAGAAAGAGAGGCGGAAGCCGCTGAAGGATGCGTCTCCGGCTCTAAATGAAACATTGCGGAGCTACAGGTTCATCACTGGCGTTTCCGAGGAGGGATCTCCTTTTGACTCCGTCTGCACCATCCCTCGGATCTGCCACTTGCAAGCGAAACACAGAGTAGCCCGTCATCAAAACGGGGCGAATCAAAGCTTGCGAAGCGACGGCGGCGCTTCAAAGAGCCTCTGTGCAGGAAACAACATGGGCCGGCAGCTCATTAACCCCAAACGGTAGCCATCCCGAACACAGGGAGACGGCGGCGAGCAAGAGACAGCGAGGAACACGAGCTGCATATTAAGTCAAATGCTAAGTGAGTGCAAAGATGTAGACGGTGACGTCGTAGACGAAGGCCCGAGAGGTCAGCCGACAATTCTTCATCTTGAATCCTATTCATGTGTGAATGGAAATGTAATGCTGTAACACTTAGGCTGAGTTGCACCAACAAGGAGTCATTTTTTAAACCCAATTAAATCACGGTTTATCTTTTAATCATGCACTAAACTTTAACGTTTTGTCGACAAAGAGAAAACTATTGCCGTAATTGTATTTGGCATGACTTGCACATATCCATCAATGAAATATATATACATACAAAGAACTAATGTTAGATTAAATGAATCCTTGTCGGTGCAGTCCAGCTTTAGGACGCTAGAGCCGGGAGAGTCGGATGAGTCATGAGGACATACCTGTAAAGAGATCTACCTCCAATGGTCGCCAGGTTCGAAAAAACACTGAGATCCGTCATGTTCTCGGGCCAAGACTGGATGTTGAAGAAGCCTACAGAGGAGAACATGTGACCATTAGTAACCTTAGTTCAGTCGATCTCTTCTGAGGGAACATAGGAAATTAGAAATAATCCTTTTTTGTTGTCTCCATCCATTCATCATGGAGTTGCACCGCCTCTGAGAAGTTCAAGCAAGAAGCCATTCTTTGTCCCCAAAAAAAAAAAAAAGACAAAAAGAAAAGTGCTTGAAGAAAACAATATGCGCTAATTAAAAGAATGGATTTAATACTCTGCACAATCTGTCCACTTGCACTTGCCTTTAATGACAGATTACATCAAATCAGGATCTGTGGAAATGACATTAAAGGGTTGGAGCAGGAAACGGCTGGGATAGAGAGGCCATTGCTCTTTCTTATTGCTTGGGTTTTCATTATGAAAATGCAGTTTCACTCCATTAGCTGTTTGGCTCAACTGCAAGTCGCAGTTTAATATGACAAAAGATTTTGTATACGAGGTATTGCTCATCCCTGAAGGCCTCTAATAGTTAATGAATAAATACACACTCAAGCATGCACACACACACACACACACACACACACACACACACACACACACACACACACACACACAGCAGCACATTACTGTAAGCATGTACAACTATTAGACACACACACACACATAATATCCACCAGAGCACCTTTAAGAGTTCACTGACAAAAATCTGCTTTACACTTTCTCCTTAAAGCTTTCTTTTACTGCCTCGGAGACGACGTCACACCTACACACACACACACCTACACACCTATACACACACACACACACACACACAGTGGCGATATTGTTTTGTTTTTCCAATTTTTCCAAGGTGACTCCGGTGAGGCAGTCTCACCTGTGATCTCTTTCACAGTGCGGAACACGTTGAGGCGTTCAGGGTCCAGAGGTCCGATACCGTGGTACATGTCCCTGAAGAACAACACAGAAAAGAGAATATCTTCATCAAAAGTGCGATCCAAATACGAAAAGTTCTGTATAATCTGATGACAGTTTGCATTGACTAACACTAGTATTAAAGTAAGTGTGTGTGTGTGTGTGTGTGTGTGTGTGAGCTGCCACTTACCCTTTAATGCCCGTGATGAGGAAGATGAGGTTGCCGTTGATTTTGGTGCAGTTGACAAACTTATCAATATTGCTGGCATCCACAGTTTGAGCTGTCTGCAGGCTGCCCGTCCCAATGCCATCGCACACTGACGGGACAAACGCACACACACACACACACATTGAAATGACTGAGCTGCCTTAGGTATGAATTCCCTACTGTAGTGTATATCCAAAGTGCCCTTGTACAGCGGACACCTCATTCTGAGAAACTCCTATTAGCTATTTGTCACGTTGATTCCCTTTTATGAAAATATACCCCTGCTTTGGTGCATTGGCAAGGCCACGGCCCCTCTCCATGCATTGAAATTCCTTTGATGAAAGCACGGGCCAATCCCTCCCGATAATGAATTCATTACATCTGCATTAATTACACTCGCGGTCTGGTGTGAGCCAAGTATTTCTGACAGAGGCGGAGGGGATGATGAATAAGGCTTGCATTAAGTGGTGTAACCAGTTTTTGATAGTGATTTATACCAGCCAATTCCATATCTGAAATGTTAATTTGTTATCATTTCCCCCCAGTTCCTTGGGCTATCCCTCATTAACCCCTCCCTGCTGCGTGACGATGTAATCAAGAGATTGGCCAATCAATGGAGGCTCCCGTACGTGGAGCCCGGAGGAAACCGCCACCGTCTTGCCTCCACGGAGAAAGGGCACATCAGTTTGTAGGACCGATATGATGAAGGGGCTAATCCTCCGTATTGAACTGGAGTAATGCCGTTTAATTTCACGTGCAGGCGTTTTAGGCATTTAGCTCACACTCGCGAAAAAATGAGTTGTAATTACTGAGCAGGTAGCAGCAGTTTCTCCTCACGGGAACCATTTCGTGTTAATTAACACGGCGAGCATGTGACCTTCATTGATGCCGTTTTTGTCGTCCTCCAATGTGAAACGAGCAGCACGGTTCATCGTCACGGCGGTGTTATAAGAAGGGGGCTAAATGCCGCTCATGCCTTTAAATAATGCATCAATGCATGCCGAACAAATAAAGAATATTTCGTATGAAGTCATAACTGCATGTGCTTGAAATCAACAACATAGAAGAAATAATCTGTCATACATTTTACTGTAGCTGTAGGAATGAGTACATTATTTCATGGCCTTACCCTAAAATGATACAAGATGTTGATATTTAAGCGGGTACATATATTTAGTGTAATATATATATATATATATATATATATATATATATATATATATATATATATATATATATATATATATATATATATATATATAAAAAAATAAGCTGGCTCCCGTAAAAATAAATTACATTTCCTGTAAAGCGTTTTAAGTCATTCCTGGGGCCTCTGTTGATCCAGTATCATCACTGTTAGCATAAAGCTATTAGATTAAAACGGTTTAACCGCATAAGCTCCAGTGCATCCAGTAAGTGCAGTGCAGTCGGCCAGGAAGTGTGTGTGTGTGTGGGGGGGGGGAGCAGGAGAATTAAACATCAACCATGATGTTCATCCCAATGAGTAAAACTCCCACATTATGCACCGAAACACATCTGTCTGCTGTCAAGTGTGTCTCTGCACGAAGACAAACGACAATGGGGGATGTAGGCACTTCTTAGTTCTGTCAAAATTCAAAATGTCAGCTCCGCCGTGCTGCATCGGGTCAGACTGAGGAGTGGAGATCTTGACGGGCATCCCCTGGTTTATACCTTTAGGACAGACGTCGGTGCAGGGGATGCACATCTTGATGCGGTTCTCCTCCACCTCCATCTTGTTGCTCGGACACGCTCGGACACAGGAGCTGTGGTCCACCACGAAGTTATCTGACAGCGACAGGACAGAAAAGAGCGTTAGTGGACTTCCAGAGTCGAGGTGCCGCGATGCTAAGTGGACATCAAAGTGTGGCCATTAGACTCCTCTAAGCCCATCTTATGTCGAGAAATTGATTGTATTTTAATCACGTTTGAATAATGATCAAAACTAATGGTCTCGGGCTACGTTGCTCAAGAAAAGTAATGAATCAAATTAGTACTTGGGAGCGGCTGTGGAAAGATGCGACTGGTTTGTATGCTCATTCGATGATCAGTGGGACTTGAATAAGCAATCTGTTGATGTAGTTTGACTTTTAATGCATGCTCGCTGAATTACTGCGGCACTCCCGGCTCCATATCTGGGAGAGGGAGAACTACAATTTGCTTTCTTTTCAGCTGCCAGAAGCTGAAACAGATGGCGGAGCAACTAGTTGATTGAGATGCGCAATTTATTTATGTCTGAGTAATTTATCTTGACTTGCAATAATTGTCTGGGATCTTATTTCAGGATAGATAAGAGGCTAAATGCCTCTTCAATGGACATCAGCACACAGTCTATAAAACCTAATTATGAGCATCCTAATGAGCATCTGTGTTCTCGCAGCGTAGTGGTTTATCTACTTGCAGCGTGGGTGTGCTTTATGACTTGAAGCAGACTTACGCGGGCATTTCTTGACACAGAAGGCTCCGTAGGTGTACTTGGCTCTGGGGTTGTGCTCTAACTGGAAAGATGTGGGGTTGTACACAAACGGCTGAGGGCACTGGGTCACGCACGCGCCGCTGTCGTTGAAATTGGTGCAGGCCTGCAGGGAGCACACAACCACAGTTAGCAGAAAGGCACAGGATGCATGGCCAGACTTCCCAGAATGCATGGCGGGAAATGTGGCGACGTAAAGCGAGGGGAAGGGTAGTCACCTGGGGGGGGGAGAGTATTACGGCGGCATTTTATTTTGACGTCGGTTTGCGTCCCATCGCCTCTTCGAACGCCAAATGGGAGAAAAATTGGAGCCATTGATCCGCGGCCGTGATGTAAACGGTGAAATGTTTTCCCATAAACCTCCTAAGTGTTTTGCCGTCTGCGGTCACAGGCTGAAGCGGCGGTAATTGAATTGGGCGAGCCGCGCTGTGAATTACAACTACAATATCGCCTCTGTCAGCGTGCGCGCCGGGCGCCACGTGCACGAGTTTGCGAAATAGGAGGGAACTTGAGGTGATAAAAGGGCCACTAATTGAAACACTGAATCACCAATTTGTACTTTTGAAGAGGGGCCCCGCCGCGGAAGACTTTTACAGCCCCTGTAAAATGACAAACAATTTATCAGCCGGTAAACAAAGTGGATCATTTTCAGGCGGGTGAGGATGACGAGCAGATGTTGCGCAAAAAAGACGCGGAGGGATGACAAAGGGGACGAGGTTAGTGCTTTTTGGTCTTTGGGGCAGAAATGAGAGAACGGAAGTTAGGAAAGAAAAAAGAGTTATAAACAGGGCAGCTGTGTGTGTGTGTGTGTTTGTGTGTGTGTGTGTGTGTGTGTGTGTTGGTGACGTACGAAGCAGTCCGTGTCCTTGGGGCCCGAGCAGCCGCCGGCACACTCGCGATGGCAGCAGTCGCTGACGTAAGGCCCGAAGCATCGACCGTCACACTGCTCTGCACACACCGTCTTTGTCACTGCCCAGGAAGTGAGAAGACAGAAATAAAAAAAAAATAAAAAAAAAGGGTCTGACACGCACATTCTCACTCACACAAAAAAGGACAAAACCACCGACCCTCGACCTTCCTCCCGTGTTACAGCGGCACGCAAACATGGAATGCAGGCAGAAACAAACGAGGGCCTTCACAAGCTAAAAGGTCAGACGAGTGGGGTTGTGACCACGGTGTCACGGGCACGGATGCCCAGACGGACTGTGAACGGGGGACTCCAGCTGCTCTGGAGGTGGGGCCCCTGAACGAGCCCTTTTATCCCCCCAAACTCCGCTCCAGCTTCAGCCTTGTGGCCGGCAGCTGAAAACCGGCCGCTCCCAGGTATACGCAGTGAAAGTGGGGACGCTGCTGGAGTGAACTCAATTGGTTTTCCCTGGATAAATAAAGTTTTTAAACAATAAAAGTCCATGGACCCCACTGATTCATCATATCTGTGTTTATACAATGAGTGTTTTTCTGCCAAAGCGGACCGATTGGCCAGAGACACCTTCCAACTGCGCTGATAATTCCCTGAAAGCCCGGCTCTGTTTTTGCTTGTGGCATCCGGGGAAATATGAACTCCCTTTCCTGCATTTGTATTGCAAAACAGTTTGAAAGGAAGCTGTATTAGTCAGTATTATCAGTGGAGTACAAAACACTTGGATGTGACTCGCACCTATTGCATCAAAGTCGCTCCGATGCTGAGAAAGAACAGCCTCCCACACATTTACGGGGAGAGCACGAGATACAGCAGCCAGCGAGTCAGCAGGAGCTCCAAGCCGAGGCATTTAAAACTGCTGTGCTCACTCTCTACTGTGTTGGGAACATAATGATGCAGTAGTGAAAAAAAAACCCAACAACAACAAGGCCCTGTAGTCCATTAGTCTGCGTTAGTCTGAGAAAAACAGGCCTAGTTCCTCTCTGAAAACCGACATTTTCTTCCCTCTCAGCTCAAAATGAATTTGCTTTCCACATTTATTCGTTGATTTATTGAATTCAAGGGTGATTTTGGTCCATGAGCTCAATAGAATGGGATGAAAAAGATATGAGATCTGAGTCAACACAGATTAAAGCAGATTATAGATTATTTTAAAGCAGAATGACAGTATGTATTTAGTAAATACAGTGACATACACTGGCTTAAACTCACTAGCAGAATTTCATAAGCCTAGAGTTCAATTTAAAGAAATAATAAAGAGACAATTGTAAGGGGAACAGTCATCCTGGCTCCTACAGTAAAAAAGAAAACATCGAACTGACCGCGTGTGTGTGTGTGTGTGTGTGTGTGTGTGCATACTCACAGGTTTGACATTGGTCTTCTTGATGGCCCCAGCATCGTCCGTTACATGAGCGATGACAGCGTCTGCCTGCAGAACACACACACACAAACACACACACACACGAACTGCGCTTCAGACAACTCCTCAGCAAACTTAAGATGCAGTTTTGACACAAACGCACATGGAAACACAGCCCCCCCCCCCCCCCCCCCCCCCCCCCCCCCCCGTCGCATAATAAACGCCTAGAAGTGTAGTCACGCACACCCTTAAAACTCCCCCCGCCTCCTGACAGATCTGTTGAATCTCCTACGCTCATTTCGACAACAGACCCGGAGCCGCTGTGGCGACTTGTGGCCCTTGTGGAAAAACAAGAGGCTTGAAAGACAGGCTTCGACTCCCTTCCATCAAGCGCTGGCACAGGCAAAGTGGGACCTGACAGAGCATTAACAGCCCTCGTCTGCCAGTGGCCCATCATCAACACTTAATTGACTACGGGTTAATTACAGAGTGAGTGGAACAGTACAGCAGATTGTCACCCGGCCCCGTCAGCCACTCCCACTGTGGGGCTGTTAATGTTAAATACTAACTACGACGCTGGCAAAGGGCCCCAATTTGGCAACCTCAACTCCCACGCGCGCTCTCTTGTCATTTTTTTCTCTGTTCTTTGCTGTTTTTCATCCTCCTCCTCCTCCATCACAGCCATTTCGTCAACAAAATGGCATTTCTTTTCCACATATTGTTCTTAAAACTGTCTTTTAAAAACCCGTCCTTTCAGTAACCAGCTTCGCACGATGTCTCACCGCCTGATGCCGAGAGTCAACAGCAAAGAAAAGGGCGTTGTGCTTTCTCATCAAAGAAACTCAACATCCCCCCCCCCGCCCATTGTCTCGCCTCGGCTGTCCCTATATTCACCCTGACACGTTCTACGCAGAGGGCACGAAGAAACTTGCTGAACTATGCTTTCACCCCGTCTTCTGCATCTTGAAAGCAGCGAGAGGCTCCTCCACAAACGTGCGGGAAAAATAAAAGTTTGAGAGAGTCGGTCAGCTTCTTCTTCTGACACAGAATGTCCGCCGGTTAGCGACGCCTGTTATGTCCAAAGCAGGGGGAGCTGGGGGACTGCGGGTACCACCAAGAGGGTGCGGGTGTGTGGGGGGGGAAAGTGGGCAGCTTCAAACCAACTGTCAGCTTCACTGAGATTTAAAAAGAGCGCAGCAGACAGCAGCTCCATGGGCCTCGCTGCAGCGCTGCTACCACACCACTACAATGGAAAGGTTCACACGCTGATCTAACACTATGTGATTTTCGCTTCCAAATAGCCGCCGGGCAAACGGAATGAATAGAGAGAGAAGGGGCACGACTGCTGCTGGTGGGGCGTGTGCTTCCACAGCGTGTTGGCACGCCGTTAGAAGAAGCCTTAAAACAAAAATAAAAACTTGATTTTTCATGCAAAGTCACCGGTTCCTGTACTACCGGTACTCACATCCGAGGTTGCTGTTGTTGGACGGCACCACCAGCAGCTCGGCCTGGGAATTCTTGATAATGTCACGCCAATGGATGGTGTCCGCGTGGCACAGGAATTTGTTCTGGTCAACGTAAACGCCCCCGTTGAGTATCTCTGCACAGGGAGAGAGAAACACAAGAGATATATGGAGAGAAATGAGCACATCGGCATGGATATATAGCACGCGTACAAGATGGCAGGAAATCAATACTTCAAGGTTAACTCCCATCGTTCCTTTGTCTCAAAGTACTGTGCCGCATTAAGTGTTCCCTGAAGTCCATCTGAGCACGAAGATAAATGTTATTGACAAATGCAACGCAGTAATTCAATGCCATGTCCACAGACAATGATGTTTCATAAAGAAGGGAGAAAAAAAAGAATAAAATAAAAAGAGACACGGATCTCACGATATAAACAAAACACAACTCCAACTGTACGCCGGCGTAAACTCCGAATTATAAATTGAGTATGACGGGATTTAATTGAGCTCGATAGTTAATGAGTTTGAATGTCACTGGAAGACACTTTGTTGTGATAATTAAAAGCTGAACTCGTACACTGGAGCCGACGCGTCGCTTTACATACGTCCTCATCGAGGATGCCGTTCGTGAAATAAAGCGTTTCTTAAAAATGAAGTCTGGTGTGAAGTTTCTCTCGTGCGTCTCATTGATTTCTGGCCGCAGAGTAAAGCAAAAAAAAAAAAGAAGCATTTTTGGAACGTGTTCAATTTCTTATTGTTGCATTGTTATCTTCCAGGGCTCTCTCTCTCTCTCTCTCTCTCTTGGCTCACAACAGGCCCGAAGCCTCAATTGGACTCGGAGAAAATAAGGGATCACAGCTCTCTTGACCTACTCCGCATCGCTTTATCAAACCGAGAGAGCCGACGCAACCAAAGACAAAGGCATGAATTCTCATCCTGCAATCTGCTTAATAATGGCAAAAATATGTTCCGGTTCAAGGACCAGTGCCCTTAACAGATGCCTGCGCGTGGAGCGCGATAGGTGATTCTAATCCCTCTCCCTGTTACTAATCCAGGATTTGGATATGGACACAGAATGAAATGATGCTGCAGTAATCCCCCCCTCCCTCCCTCCCCCCCTCCCCAAGTCGTGACCCGTGGCAGAAGGGAAACAACAGCCCCCATCATGGTCTCTCTGGGACACCAGCTGTATTATTTAACCTAGTTGAGGGATTTAGATACAATCACCTTGCATCCCCTTCTCCTTGAATGTGAAGTAGTGCCGGATTCCATGAAAGTACTTGTCACAATAGATTAAATTCCATATAAAAAAAAAAAGTAACAATGTGGTTTAAATCGGGTCTGGATTAGCCGACGGTAAAGAAGGATATTATCTCCGCGGGCAGATTATTAACAGCGTATGAGTTATGCGGGCGATTCCGCAGCAGAGAGAAGCGCACGCAGGAAGCTAATCATTACCATCCGACACCCTGATTAAAGAAGTGGGCCTTGGTAGAGACGGGGACATTTATTCAAAGCCCTCTTAGAGGTGACACGGCGCTCCGTCTGCCTGCTGAATGGCCTACAGCCGCGGCTTCATGTAATCATGTTCCCGTCACAATGGACGATTTATCAGGGGGTGTTTTACATTCACGGAGGGCGGGCGGGAAAAAAAAAAGAGAGACGGGCCTTGCTCTAGTCAAATAACGTGGACCGCACTGTCAGCATGCTTTGATGTCATTTTGAAATACTAAAGAAATAAGCGTTGCGCAAGCGACATCCCAGACAGGACAGGAGTTCTGACAGTGTAAAGAGCAATTTACCGAACAAGCATATTATGATCTGCAGGTGATGTGAACATAGGTGCGTTCTGCAGACAAAACGTTGTTGTTTTTCCCCTGCAGCGGTTCATTTTGACAGTTCGACACGTCTTCTTTCAGACTAGTGGAAAGAAAACATCTAAAATACACATTTAGGTATTTATTAGTTAAATTATTTGGTTAAATTAGTTTTTTTCTCAGACCCTGACCCAGAAATCCTCCCTTCAGTAGCTCTTACACACACCAAACTTTGCAGTTTCATTCCTCTCTATATTCTGAGGGTTTGTTCAAACATGGCGAAATTGATTTTTTTTATGGCTGTTGACAGTATTTTCTGAATAATGGGGTGATAAAAAGAGATATCGATAATTCCCTCTGTAAAAACCTTTGACTCTAACGCGTCAACAAGATGAAAACAGGACTTTTGAAGCCGGCTCTACACAACGCGCTGAACACCCGATGATGGATAAGAAGCGATGAACTCTTACTACACCTGGAAGAACGCAAACACGGGCTGGACCGAGTGTCGTGAGACGAAACTTTTGAGCGACAAAAATGAGACAGCGCACGTTTTTTACCCTAACTTCTTTGAAGTAATAATTTCTACATTTGAAGGCATGACAGAGAAAATCCATTTGGCTATTTTTATGGGGATCCATCTTTCTGTACAACCCGCCCAGCGCCGTCCCAAATGCTCTTTTAAGTGCTTGTGTCCAGATCCCGTCTGCTCGCTGAGAGACAAATTGCCACCTCTGCTGTCCATCCGGGGCACGGGCCACTAAGTCTTCCAGCGCGGGATGACGAGCCAGTATCGGGGTGGTCGTTCATTAACGCGGCGACAGTCCTGCGCCACCCGCCCAACCGCCCCCCTCCCCTCTGTACCCTCCACCTCCACGCTTCGATCTTTCCATCAGGTCGGGAGATCTACAGCCGAACATACACCCCCCCCCCCACGACACCGCCCTCCGCCCAGTCCCCTCCCCCTCCACACGGGCTGTGAGTTACGAGGTCGTCATAAAAGCCATTGTCCTGCATCAGAGCAACAGTGGGAGGGAGGAGGCGGGGGGGGGGGGGGGGGGGTGAGACGTAGAGAGGGCAGCAGGGGGAGGGAGGGAACAGAGGTATGAGGAGAACACGAGGGAGAGAGAGAGCGAGGTTATTGCTAAGGTTAAAACAATTAAATACAATTTAAAATATTCAAAGTAATAACTTCCAAATCTTGTACATAAATAGACTTTTACTGGCGCTGCTCTGTGAGGCGAAGGACGTGTGCTCGTCATTTGTTCACGAATGCTATTCCGAGTTGCAGCTCTGAAGGCAAGGCTTCTGATCAGCCTTTCTTACTATACTCTTGTTGTTTTTATCGGCATCTTTATATTTAATATGTTTTACTCTGTTATTTGTATTGCTTTATCTGTGCCATACATGCTGCTGCAGCGAAAAAATGTCCCCCTTGTGGGATTAATAAAGTGACTATCTATCCCTCTATCTTAACAGGAAGTGATCTATTCCCTGTATTTCTTACTTATGATTGGTTGAAACTAATGCCTTGCACAATTGTCGACATAAGTCACTTGACGGGCGCCTCCAGTGAGCTTCATGGTGTGGTTTAGAAGGGCCCTTGTGCAGACTTTATGTGGACTTTAACAGCATCTGCTGTGGCTGCAGACCCCACAATGTTTAAGGGGGAACATAGCAGTACAGTGACAGGAAATCCAAGGTGCTCCTACTCCGGGACCAAGATAATGAGAAATTCACTTATTTTTAACTTGTAGATCGGGCATCCCGATCAGATGCATGAACCGCATCAGATTCTCGCCCTAATAATGACACAGGGAGCAAAAAGAAGAGCTGACAGAGGGACTTATCTAGATTCTCAACTCATCGCAGTGCCTCGCTCCTCATTGCTTCTTTCAATTCCTGCACTATTGATGCTAATTACGCTTGAATGAACTCTGCAGGCTCTAAAGCGGGGCTGATATCACACAAAAAGAAAGCCCTCATCTTCCCTTTTGATAGTCAGTTCAGCCGGGATGCTTCGCTGGGCGACACAGTTCCCAGCGACGCCGGTTTGTGCGCGTGCATGCGGCCGCTGAGGGCTCCAACCATATGCTCAGGGTCATGTTGGGTTCAAGGCTGTTTCTGGTGGGGCGATTTCCGACATCTCCCCCTTGGCAGTGACACAAAGTGAAAAAAAAGAAGATCTCACCGAGCCAAAGTTAAAGTGTCACGTCAAATCAAATCAGAGGTTAGGTTTGACGCTTGCGCAGCGAGATACGAGGTGATCAGCGGAGGAGAAGGTGATTAGGAGCTGTTTATCATATCAAACTGAACATATTGAGGAATGACTTTGTGTCTTTCCTCCACGTCATCCAGTCCCATCATTGCCCTGATTATGACTTGCTGCAACACCCCGCCTAAAGGGTGCCGCATGTTATTTGGCGCCGTGAAACATCAAAGGGGTTGTTCGCAATGATGCAACAAGGCTTCGTTGCCAACAAATTAATCATTGTCAACCATTTAAAACCAAACTGAAACTGAGAAATGAAACCCAGATACTCACACCAGGCTCCTCATAACAAACAGCAAGTCACACGTTCACCCTCTCAGCCACATCTAAACGGGAACGTACCATTTGCTTCAGTAAGAAGAGGGGTTAGTTAAACAATGGCAAGCATGCAAAGGCTACACAATACCAAATAAATGGTTAATACAAAGTAGATATGCCATATAAGTGTTAACACACTGTTACCCTTGACATCTAAAAGGTATAATGAACACATGAGCAATTCAACTCGACTGTACATCGTGACCATTCTCCCCTTCCTGCAGCTGCTTGACAGTGGCCAACCACTTGGCATCTGCAGGTTGCTCACCTGTTTTCAATATCGTTAAACGAGCAGACGGACGATACAGTCGGTGCAAACTGACTGTACTTTCTCAGACCTTCATTTATATTCTTACCATTCAAATCGATAAATATCTCCGGCCCCAGTAATTCTGAGGGTTTGCCAATTATAACTTTGTGGAACACAAATACACCACACCAACTGAAACAAGCTTGTGTGTTGCCATTAAGGTTGATAAATTAACCAATTAAAGGGCAGAAAAATTGGCCAGGAATGAACGACGTGACGCTTGAGAGAAGCTGATTATGAAGGGGAACAGAGTGAGGAAGTAAGAGCGCTCTGACAATACTGTGACACTTGAATGATTCTGTAGAGCTATAAAAAAAAGGAGAAAAAAAAACCCAACAATTTGGGCAGGAGTGTTTTTCAACAGCTAAAGGGTCGGAGAGGCAATGTGGTATGAGATTCCTTGGTCGTATTTATTTGCATTGTGCATCACACGCCCTCGAAAACAGAGGACAGGCCAATCAGGGCGCAGATTGTTAAGGGAAGTAAAAATGAACCCTGTGCCAGGTTGTCTTTGCAAAGCCAATTAAGTTCATTTTACTGTCGTTCAGCAGAGCGAAGAGCCCCTAGTTTGGAGTAGTTTCCAGGCAATGATGGCCCCGGCACCAATCAGTGGCCATAGCTCTATAGGGAGCCCGCTGATGAATTTTCATCAGTGCTGCTAGCCACTTGTCCCACATCTCTTTCGCTCCCTAATTATGCTGACGAATAACGGCCGTAATGGTGATCCGTCCTCGCCTGATGAGTCCAATGCGTTCCCCCGTTATTGTCACGTATATATCGCACAACTCAAGCGGAGCCCCGGCCGTTCGGGCCATCCACTCTTGCTCTTTTTTCCATTCGGATCATCTCTCCATCCTTGTCGTCGTCCCCCCTGCCCCGCACCCCGAACCCCCCGCCCCCCCACCCGCACCCAGTGTACTTCCTCACTCCGCTGATGGGCCGACTTGCTGAGCACGGGGAACAGGGAAATCGAGATGATCATTCTTTCTCTCCACAGTCGGGCGCCCCTCTTTTTCTTGAGCCACACACACACACACACACACACACACACACACTTACAAAACCATACCAGCTCAGGAAAAGCCCTGAGATGCCCATTGCACACGTATAGTCATCGAAAATGAAAAGACATAAAGAATCCCTGCGACGAACACCCCGGTCCAACAGCAGAAAAGCCTCTCAGAGCTCGGCTGCATCAGGTCGACAAAGCCTCGCATTTGTAGGCAGAGCATGAGAGCTAAGCCGAGGCTTTGCCTTTTAAATGCCAATTAATCTCTCAGTACTAGGGAGAGAGAGCACCGACGGATGCCCCATCCCTTTTTTTTTTTTTTGTCATTAAAAAAAATAAATTAAAAAATCCCCCCCCAAAATAAAAAGAAAGTAAGATGAATTTTCTTAACAGAAATTCCAGCAAGAATCCATTGTAGCGCCACAAATGAGAATCCATTTAAAAAGGTCATGTTCTTCTTTATACATGTAATTTATGCCATGAATAGATTTAAAAGATGTTTTGAGACAGGCTAGCATTGGAGACATGCCTTTACCTCTGTTTTCCTTGCTCTACATTGCATCATGTTTGTTTTCTCATCTGCTACCATGAATGAGCTATTTCTGCTCTTAACACAAACTCAACAGCTCCTCCTTAGTTAACCTGTTATTGATAAATGCGGGATAATGGCCATGTGTGTGAAATAAATCAAATCTTTCCTCGTCCGTCCCGTTTCTGTCGGCGCTGGGCATGCCGTCAATAAATCTCCGAAACCTCCTGCTCACGTGTTTCACATTAAAAAGCCTTTCAGCGGCTCAGAGGCATGAACCTCTTTCTGGTGTCCTTTTCAATGTAAATACAGAACAGCACTTCCACACACACACACACACACACACACACTGTGATATCTGTACTCCATTTAATTATGTGCAAGCTTTTGTCCAGAGAAGACCTTCGTTGGGAATTGGCATAATGAAAGACTTGCATACGTTCCAGTAATCGGCCCCGGTGCAAAACATCTTTGCATTTGTGTCACATGTTCTCACACTTAAAGGTATTTTAGTCTTCCAGTGCTTAGCGAGGCCTCTCAGCCAGGTCAAGGGTTGGAAATGTTTCGCTCTTAATATTTACAGGAAGTGTCGAGTGTCAGCTGACACACACAATATTGGCAAATTTGAACCAAAAAGAATAAGTTAAACCATGAAAATGGCATTTATTCTGCTGTTAAAAAGGCAAACTATGGTGTTGCACTGAAGGAATGAACGCTGTGGAAATGTAGATTGAATCGCAGTCACCATATCAGCCGAGTCATTCCACCCCCCCCTCCCCACGTCTGTTTTTTTACACAGCCTTTATTGGGGACCCAGCACGCCAAGTCATTGTTTGAAGAGCTTTTACTTGAGAATTTAGAGGATGTGTGTAAGCCCTTTTGCAGTCATTTGCATGCATCAGTTCCCGGCGCTCTGCATAGCCCGTGACACAGCGCAGACAGCTGGCATGACAGAAGGTGCCGAACTGGGGGGGGGATGATACAAATTGCCTTCATTTTCTTAGAGTGCAACCTCTTCAGGGAACACCGATGAACATTACACAACTGCAACAAATCTGCAACTCCGGAAAATAATGACTCGCATGAGAGCCAATGAAGTGAAGTCGGGAGAGAGAGAGGAAAGAGATTGCGGGGAAGTTCTTTATGTCCCGTGCAACATTTTCAATTTCCCCCCAGATAATAATGTCTCCAGGATAACAGTCCATAGAAAATACCGTTCTAAGAAGGATGGACGTAAAAACAAAAAGAGGCTAAATAAAGATCACAAAACCAGCACCCGTCTCAGGTTCCTCGCAGAGCACTTTGAACTTCACACGTGCGTGAGGCAACGAGCGGGAGCGGCGATGGGATCAGTCGAAAGCGGCGCCGCAATAAAGCGTTCAGTTCCCCCGTACTCGTGTGAAAAGAGTCTCTCTCGTTTTACGGCCGGAATGCCCACAATGCACCTGTCGCGAATGAACCACACTTCAGCAGGAAGAGAACAAAGCGAGTGCCATTTCTGGGAGAGGAAGTTTTTGCAAACAAATGGGATGGTTAATTGGCGCTTTGGGTGCGATAGGGGCTGCATGGTTGTGTGTGTGTGTGTGTGTGTCTCCAAAAATCGAAACCCGTAATTTAAATGAAGTTGTGGATTTCTCTCCTCGGCCAATTTACAGTAAGACTAAGAAACCCCCGCATGTTGAGGTACGACTAGAGTGGAAAACAAGCAGTCGGTCTCTCAGGGAACCCACTGTGTGTAATTGTGAAGCACTCCACTGTACAGTGCCTCCAAGCATGTTTACTCTAAAGAGGGGGGAGAAGGAAAAAGGAAAAAAAAAAGAAACACACAGAGGCTGTTGAGAAAGTAGCTGCTTAAGTGAAAACGACTTCTCAAATCCCATGAATAAACTGTTAAGTCTCCACACTGCAAACAAGCCGCTGGTAGATAAATGGCTGCAGATCGCCAAGATAATAGAGACGGAAAACGGCAACTAGTTTGCCTCCAGGCATGAAAAAGCAAAGCATCAGCAGAGGGGCTCTGGTTTTCGGTATACGCCGCGAGTGACCAAATTGAAATGAACTTTCTCAGAGTGCAAAGTGGGTAGCGTGGCGTGGCGGGAGGGGGGGGGGGGGGGTTGCACGTTTCTATAAAGACCTGTGTTATTCACACACCTAAAAAGCTGCCCGACGGGTGCGCCGTGTTTCAGAAATGACACGATCCTTTTGCGAGCCAAGTCCACCGTGGCTCGGGGGCCCTCCGACATGAGGAGAACTTATCATCTGATCTTCGCGGCAAAAGCGGAGGTGTGGGGGGGTCTCCAGAGTCCCGTTTCCCCCCGCTTCTCCATTATTAGCTCTGCCAGCCAAAGAGATATTGTGCTCGGTGACAAATGGGAGTGGAGCGCGAGGGCGCAGACAGTGCGGGGGAGGTCCCCCCCCTCCATCTTCACCGCTGCTTCTCCAACCCCCCCCCCCCCCACACGTACACACACTCCACACCTCCTCTCTCGCGATGCCGCCATGTCCTCCCCGATAACCATAATTGTGTTTTAAAGCCCCCTGATTAAATTTCCCAGTCTCGAATGATATTGTTTTGCGATGAATCCTGATGAAAAATGCTTCGCGTTAGGAGATTACGGAGGCTGTGTAGATGCTGGAGGAGGCAGCCGAAAGGTGGAGGCGGAGATGACATTCATCTTTTTTCTTCTTCTCTTTTTTTTTTTTACTTTTAAAGATTCAATGGATGCTAAATGAATCCCTGCCATCACCCTTTTCCTCCACCCCGTCTGTCACCCTTTCTTACGGCTCCTTGCTCCATTTCCCTCTCTTCCCAACACACACCCACAGGTCACACAGACATCATGAGAAGCAGAAGTTTGGCTCGGAACCAAAAAACAGAAAGCCAGCAAAATGTTTTTTAAAAAGTGTCAAACTCTAAACTTCTGGATGTCTCATCCTCTACCATCATAACGGAAGTCTCCCCTCTGAGTGTCACGGTACCTCTCGGGGGAGGCCGATTTTTTTTTCCTTCTATTTTTTTAGAGGTGACACAAAATGCAATCAGGGCGAATGAGAAGCCAGCAAATTCAATAATGGAGGCAAATGAAAATGGAACTGGAGACTCTGCACTTAAGGCGGGATGGGCTCACAGCCCTAATAAGCCCTCTTCTGTCACCGCTTCCCTGCATCTAAATTAACCAGAGGCCCTCCAATCAGCGCGGGCAAACAAAAGAGCCGGCCAAAGAGATGAGGGCGCCGCTGAATGCCAAGCAGGGCAACGAGCGGCGACGAGCGGCGCTGCTGCTGCGCGTGTCGGTGGGGAGATTAGCGGAGATTTGTCAAAGAAGTAGAATCAAATGTTTCTTTACAAGCACTTTCATTTCCACTTTTTAAACGTCGGGCTACTTTTGAAAATCAATTAAAATCCCAAAGCCGCCAAAAAAAAAACACACAAATCTGCAAAAAAGTACTTTTACCGGTCATGTGTTTTTGAAGTTTCATGCTGAGCTTTTTAAATAGGTCGCAGCGACCCAGAGGTCAAGCAACTCACTCGTCAAATAAATTGCCAGGTTCAGTCTCAGAGTATAAACAACTGCAGAATTGCTGCCCCGTGTTGTTTTCGCCACAGCGGCGGTGAGAGGTTGTTTTACGGTGGAGTTACCCTGACGCTCTGCTCTGTTATTGTCCTGGAAATAGTGTTTTGGTACAAATGCCCAAGCGAAGAACGTCAAACTCAAAATTTAGAAGGCGCTGTGAATGGATCAGAGGGGAGCCATCAGGACAGTAAAACTGCTGAGGAGCTGAGCGCGGAGCTTGAAATGTGGGCTATGATTACATGTCCAGGAAAGGTGTGTGTGTGTGTGTGTGTGTGTGTGTGGTTGCGGCGCACAGGCATGCACACACAAACACGGCGGTCATTTTGCAATTCAAATTCGACTCATTACACATTTTCATGGAGCAAAATGCTTAAGAAGTGTTGAAAACAGAGCTAGCCCTCTACATTAAAATTGACACCTACAATGGGCTAAATGGGCAATTTGTCACTTTCTGGCACAGAGCTGCAGCACTCATCCCTTCACTTGGGTAATTTGGGACACACCGACACGGACACACACACACACACACTAGCAAATCAACCATGACCAGCAAATTGCCTCCATCTGGTTCTACAGTGTATTTAGCGTGCGGTCTGGTGAGCCGGTCCAGCGCCACTCCTCCCCGTTCCCCGACTCTACCTTGGGCTTCCACAGATGCAGGGGACAGACGCACGAATCAGTGACAATCATTGCCGATGCTCGACACTCTAATGGATTTGCATGGCAGCAGATCTCAAGAAAGAAATAATGAACCCCAAGAATGCCATTAAAAACTCGCCAAAGTCAAGCAGCTTGCGGACGCCGGCGAGAGAATTAGGACTCAAAATGAACACGCGGGGCAAAGCGTGCGCCACACAAATGTGTTGTCAGGAGGGAGCGTGGGCCTGGTGGCAAGACAAACAAGCAGGCGCTTTGAATATAATTATTGTGAAGCGAAAGAAGAAAAAAACGTCAACCACAAACAGCAGGTTTTTTTTTTTTTTAGCTTGATGACTCTGCAGTTTTTGGGGGTTTTAAGAACGCTTCCACAACCCCATGTGGCCCCGATCTACAGACAGACGTATCACCCTTCAATCAATGATGACACACACAATAGTCTGGTCACAAGGAATCCTAATGTCCTGAAAAATGAATTCAGCTCCAATGAGCTCGTTTGATGAAGTCATGGCCATTTGATTTGATTAAGTGGGATTTCCAAGGACTGTTAAGTGGAAATTGAGACTCATTCAGCCTCATCACACACCACCTTCACTCCGAGCACTTTGAGCCAGATTAGGAAAGTTGTCTCTGCGAAAATATATTGTTGGGCACAATGTTAAAGGGCGTCTGACCTTCACTCTTCACCGTGCAATTATTACATTTAGTCTGTTACTGGCAATTTTTTGATATTTTCTTTTTTATTTCTTGGCGTTTTTGCTTGATATCTCACTTTCTTCAGCTTCCTCTGCTACATCGTCCACATCCCGACCTCCTCTCCTCCATCGTAAACCTCACAGTTGGCTCGGAGCACGAACAGCAAGAGCAGGAGCCGCGACTAAAATCACTGACCCACTTTGCTGCAACAGATATCCTTATTAACCAATCTCTGCCGCTGAGCTTTCCCCCGCTGAGAGCGGCGACTCGCTCTGCATCGGCTGACTGAACTTATCTTGGCGCATCATTGGAAGCTGTTGACATGAGTAGAAGTAATTCCTGACTTCCTACCCCATGCTGAGCCCCTAAGGACATGATTGGACATTAAACACAGGATTGGGAAGATGGGCGACAGGGGAGGTTCAGGGGGAGGCTTTCCACCTGCTACCTTACACAGAGTTACGGACTGAGGGTCCATTGTCTATCGGGCAGCTCAGTTAGCCGGGGTCAGCCAGTAGATGTGAACCCGAGCATCAAAGAACGGTGCACGGGGCAGCAGACACACCACCCCGGGGGGACTATTACCATTCCATTAGAGGTCCTCCCAGACATGCCTTAGCCACTAATGGAGACAAACCCGAAGCCCCCAGGGTCTCCTCGTCAAAGGATTTAAAACAAAAAAGCACCAACGGCAGCGCGGCACTGACAGCACTACACTGATGTAACCTTAGCACGGGCATGGCATGACAATGACTCCTGGGTGGAAGAGTGTAAAAAAAAAAAAGAAAGAAGAAAAAAAAATGACATCCCCATCGTGCGTCTGCATGTCAATGAATGTCACCTTTCTTTAACGAGACGTGCCTCGCCGTGTTCCCCCGCCTGTGTCTTTCAGGAGAAACAGGTAGCAGCTTATTTTCTTTGGCTTTGCAACTGGGAGTAGCTCGAAATGTGCAACAAAGACACGGCTTAACATGAACGTTCACCTGAGAGACGTCTTTGGGTTGCTTTACATTACTTTCTTGGTTATTTTGTTTTTTTTTGGTGTTCCCGCACTACAGAAAAAAAGGGGGTGAAGATGAAAGAAAGCAAAAGACTAAAGCTAAACTTTATTTCGCGAGCAGACTGAGGGGCTCGCTCGCCTCTCGCACATCCACGACTGCAGCACTTTCTGGAGTAGAAGAGCAGCGTTTGAAGCTGGGAGATATGTTTTAATCATTTGGCGCCTTAATGATGACACTGAATTCATTATTAATGGGCCCCATCCCTCTACTCTCCCTCTTCCACATAACAGTCCAGAGTCAGAGTGGGTATTAGCATTAGCCGCTTTTGCTCTATTTGATCTTTCTGTAATTACACCACTTTTTGGAGATCAGACCCACAAGCTTTATGTTAAATAAAGAGGCCCTGAAAGTATGTTTTTCTTCTATACAAATTCCACACACAATTACTTTTTTAGCCCCGTCTCTTTTTTCAAGGACGGAATCTGGAATTCTTCTGAATCCTGACTGTATGAGATGTACAAATGTGGCCAGATGCCCCTCAAGTATGAGCGGAGGAAATAGGGGCGAGCATGGACGGATGTAAAGGCAACACCATGTCAGCTGTCTTCATGTGAGCTGCGGTGCTTGTAGGACAGTGATTTTCAACCGCTGTGCCGCGCGACAGATCGGCAGGTGTGCCGTGGGAAAATGTCCAATTTTCACTTCATGAGAACTGCTCAGCAATCCGTTTTTGCAGTTGAAGTGGAAAGAGCACCTGTGCACATGGAGCCGATAGACCTCCAGTGTAATGACGCTCTCAAGGCAAAGTTTGACTCTGTGGGCGCTGCCCAGGGTCCAAGCTTCATCCCCGAAACGATGCCTTAACTCCGCCTCCATGCTGCCCAAATGCTCTGCGTGTTTGGAAGCACATACCTGCGTGAGCAGCTTTTCTCTGTGATGAAGAGTCTCACTGATGCACACCTTTGATGTGCTGGATCTTTATACTCTCCGCTGAGGGGATTTACTGTACGGATCAAATTCAGCCTGTATGACACTTCTGAAAATAACACGTTCAAAGTAGTTTTCTTAGTTTTTTACATTTTAAAATTAAACATTTACTGTAGACAATTGGTGTGGATATATAAAACCATGTTGTGTGTATGTTCATCGTAATAACTTCATGCCATATCAGTGTGATCTACTCCTCAAACATGGAGACAAATCTCCATTTGTTTTGCTGATATCGCTGAGCATCGTAACTGTGAGCCGGTAAATCAATAGTCATGCTCCGAAAATGAAAATGCACGTGGGGTTAATTATAATGAAGCCCATTAATCAATTCATCTCAGCAGCAGCATGCTGTTGGCAATTTGGCCCAAAATGCATTCAAAGTACTCGCAAAAATGCAGCAATTAGCACGACAGCCGCGCTTAATGATTAGCTTTAAATTGGGGGGGATGTTTGGGTCGCTGCCAGGTTGCGAAACCATGGCGGTGTCACTACAGTCCCAGTGAGCGTTAAGGAAAGCAAAACAGGTGAGAGAGAGGCCGAGGGGGGGGGGGGGGGGGGGGGTCGGAGAAAAAAACGGGGATGGCAGAGCCGGTGCTTTGCTTTCTGCGCACGAGCACGCGTGGGGTGGGGGGTGTGTGTGTGTGTGTGTGTGTGTGTGTGTGTGTGTGGGGGGGGGGGGGGTTCACTGCTGCCAGATGGGAAGTTGGAAGTCAGAGCTCTCTTTGGGGCCCGCTGAGCCATTTGGCCCCCATCCAAATGTGCAATTTCACAGGGTAGAAAAAAACACACAAAAAAAAAAGAAAAAGCTCACAAACAAAGCAAAAGTTAAGCTAAGAAAGAGGGTGAAACTGGATGTGAACACCATTTCATAGACGCCACCTCATCAGCTCTGAGAGGCTTGTGGCTGGTGTTATCGCCACTGCAGCGCAGCATGGGATAATTAGCACTGCAGAGCCCATGTGTTTGCGTGTGTGTGTGTGTGTGTGTGTGTGTGTGTTAGGGTTATTAAGGCTTACAAAAAGCTGCAGGGGCATCAGAGGGGGGAGGCCAAACAAGTTGATATCGGGGGACTTTCTTCAACACAGATTACTGTACATCCCATACTGTACGAGACTGCACAGCGGTGTGCATCCTGACTCCACAGCCAAATTGAATTCCATGCATTCGGTGGACTCCCCACTGTGGAGTGAATCCACAGAGGGATGAAGCAGCGGTGAAGCTGTTGTTTAATGTATTGCGTGCAGCGAGGAATGCTGAACATATTATCGCGCGGGCACGTACACATCCCCTGCAAAATTAATTACGCGTGCATTTCTTCATACAATGAATCCAAGCAAATGTGCACGGTAGCTTACGTAGCATCACCGAGAAGGGGAACATTATCTGCTGGCCTATTGTGAGCCTATTTAAAAAGAGAGAATTCACTATATTTTCTTTTTTCTGTCGTCCCAGGTGAGGAAGAGTGCAGGGAGGAGGAACAGCGCTGATCAGCATGCACGGTTGCTGGCTTAATTACAGCGTCGGGGTGCACTGGGATCAGACGCGGTGGACTAAAAAAGCCCAGCGATGTGAGGCACCCGTCCTGAGGATGTGCTGCACTAGGAGATGTGTGGCCAGACAGGCGGGGGGGGGGCGGCGGAGAGTCGCAGCGGTGAAGCGCAAGTGAATTCAGCCGAACCGCGATAAAAGCGGCCTCCAAAAGGTTGCAGGAAAATCAGAGATGTAGATTACACGTTGTGGACATAAATAATGCAAGGGATACCAAGATGCCTCACTTATATTCCCCCCCGCCCGCACCTTTCCAGTTGCATACATTAAGAAAAACATCCAGATCTTTACACGACATTTACAGAATGACGAACCGCGTCAATGCCTCGTTCCCAGAAGCTCTTGAAGGACACTGATCATGCAACACTTGAACCCGAGAGAAAACAAAAGCACCTTGGGAGCACAGATGAGCACAGGCAGGAAAGGGTTGCACCAAAACATGCAAACGCATCAAACGTGGCAATGATGCTTTCAGTCCAAGTTATTGAGGAATGACAGAGAACAACCTTCCATGGAAGAAGGGAAAAAAGGAAGAAAAAAGGAAGAAAAAAGGAAGAAAAAAGGAAAGCTACCTATCATGAGTCGGACAGGAATAAAGATCCTCTTGGGCCTCCCCTACTTTGTAGGAGTAGACCAAGTGGAAGACGCCCTCCTGCTTTACCAGCTCAGGGTGTCAGCATGCCCTTAAAACTCCCAGGAGTCCTTTATCGCTGTGTTCAGACTCCATAAAACGCTGCTTATTACACTAAATCTGTCATGTGCTTTAGTATGGATCACAGTTTGATCCCCCACCATCAATCAGAAAAACACCACGGCAAAGTTAACGGCATCAGAGCCCGGGATGAATCTCTGCCGTCCAACTTTCTCAACACTGATGGTTTTAACTCATTGGCGAGTTGACGCCCCGACGTTTTATAGGCGCCTGATTCTCGTCCCCCAAAAAAGTTACAAAAGGGTGGTCAAGGACTGCAAGACACATGACTTCTGTTCTACAGTGAAATTCATTTGGTTCCTCGGTGAAACATTTGACACAAAATTGGCCGCAGGAGGAGGGCAGGATGGATGTAGGATGGATTGCAGTGCCCACTGGAGAGCGGTGTAAAGCGGGCAGATCGATGCCAGAGAAGACGCCTCGGGCAGAAATACAACAAAGGGGGGGGGACGCAGCCGAGGCGTTCTGGTGCCTTGGCAGTTCAGGGCACATGCAGTCCCACGCGGTGGGTCCACGGCGGGATTGAGCTCCGGTTTGTTCCCCTTTCCTTGTCTCATCCTGTGACACTCTCCTCTGCAAAATCAGAACGAATTATAAAGAGGTGCTACATGTAGCAGTTTTCACCGTATTAAACAATCGCAGGCGAAGAAATTACTTACGACACCTCGGTATGAGCAAATTGTCGGGAGGATTGGCAGCTTCTCGAGCACCCGTCTTTGTTCTTTGGCTGTGCTTTAGAGGACATACGCGTTGGACATGGTTTTTCTTTTTTTTTTTCCCATTGGCCATTTTGTGAGATGCTCTAAAAGATTAAGCTCCATTCGTGCTGGAAGAACGGAGCTCTTTCCCTGTCTTTCCTGCCACGAATAAATCCGGCGAATCTCCCTCCAAAATCAGACAAAAGCGTCCCACTCTCTGCTTCATCGTCTTGTCGACAAGTAATTAACAAACATGTCCAATGTGGTAAGTAATGAGAGGAGTAGAGGGATATGGCATGAAAACGAGGTGATTGAGACAACACGCTTTCTTTTCCTCCAAGTTCAAAAGCTCTTCCTTGACTCTCTCAGTGATGTTTACACATTCAGTACATCCCTTCAAGTGCTGACACCGTCTCATACAGCCTTGGACACGTCAACTTTTTCTTGGACCTCTATTTCATATCACAGCTTCTCTCTGTTTACCATCTTCCCTGCCACTCCAGACAGTACGGCATCAAATAAAGCACAACAAAAAAAAAGAAAACGCTGTATGAGAAAAAAGAGTGACCCTGACCGAGCGCCACTGCTTCTCCTGAAGATTGCATGTGACAGTTGTCCCTCAGCCAGAGCTTCTCCTACGACAGGCTTGTGTTTTTCCTCCCGGAGCGATGGTAATGCTGCCGCCCAGACGGGGACCAAAAAGGCCACACCTGACTCCTGACGGGCAGGAGGAGTGTGAGCCTTTTTAAGCGGCTCAATCTGTGCGAATTACATGTCGGATTTATACAGTTATCTCGAGATAGCAAGAGAGAGGAAGATAGGATTCAGCAGGAAGACAGTGAAGCAGGCACTCGAAAGGAAGGATTTTAAAGCCGGCAACAGATGATGGTGTTTGCTGCTGTTATTCTGACAGGAGTTGGAAGGTTACTCCACCGCTGGGTAACGGCAAAATGGCAAAGGTCCACTGATGCAGAGGCCATGACTCAAAAGGTCTGATACCGAGATAAAGTTAACGCAGACAAAAGCTACCCTTTACACATGTAATCCACTGCAGCGTATTCCCTCTCCCATGACAACAAAAAAAGAGAAAGAAGATAAGCTGTTACATAAAACCAAGCACAACCACTTTCAAAATCTTACTCCGTGAAAAAAGCTTATTGAGTGTGTAAACAAAAATGTAATTAATGGGGAAACACAGGCCTTTGCGCAGACATTTGATCTCTCTATATAGCAACAGAGAAGATTAATTTGCCAGGGTAGCGGATACGTGGCTTCAAAAGTTGAGTTCCAATTTTGTGACTTAATTAAAAAGGCTCCGCTGACGCTGTACATGTGGGTGTGAAAACAAGTCAAACACAAGCGTTTTGAGGGGAAGGAAATGGCCATGTTTTCAAGGCACGGTGCTGAAAAAGTGGATCCCTAATTTACAAAAAGACACAAATAAAATGAAACATTGGTGCATTTTTCCCCTAATTTTTTCCCTAATTACACAAACCGCCTCCTTCAAGTGAAACAAGCGAAACAAGTTGTCCTCTGTGAACTACGGCGACGCCGGTGAAATCGTTCTCACCTGTGAGGTTGCGCAGGCCCAGCTGCCTCAGGCCGTAGTACCCGTCCCGCCTGTAGTTGAGGAAGATGGCCAGAGAGTAGCGACCCTCGTACAGCTTGGTGCCGCGGACGATCCGCAGGTTCTCCAGCGGCAGGTAGTCGAACTGGTTGAGGGCCACCAACACGTAGCCGGTCACTTCTCTGATCGACTGCGTGGAAAGAAAAACAGAAGAATATATCGAATATGTAAAGTGAGGCTCAGGTTCTTGATAAACAATGGGAAAAAAGATTAATTAATTAATGTTCGCCTTTGTATTAACCGTCAGTCTTTTCCGAACCATCGGCAATTGTTTTGTATTGCTTAACCCTTACCAGAAGTTACTTGCTAGAACCACAATCATTCCATAATTTGATCGACTGTTGTTGCAAAGTGGTAATTATGGAGCAATCCAAACGTAATCCGTGGTTTTGCAGAACCGTCGACCTTATTGTCTGGCGATAGAGTTGGTTAAAAATAAACAAAAAACCCCAAAACTCTTTGTGGGAAATGATGATATAACTTCAGTCTGTGATCTAAACAGTACTATAATAATACTTTATCCACCACCACCTCCAACTCTTCATTTTTCAACGTCCACACCGCCTGTTTTTTTGGCCCTGACCGCCTCATTGAACAATCGGTAATTCATTCCTCTCAGCTTCTGTGCATGGAGCATGTTATTTGCATTTTGAAATGTCAAGCTCATGAAAGATTTGGACATGGAGCCCAAAGTGGTTCAAATGTCAGCTCAATCGCAGACTGATTGCACTCCTCTGATTACGTTCTCCCAGCTGTTTTTTAAGGCTAGAGAGGTCGGTGATACTAGCAAATATGACATTTGTAGAGCCGATAAGCAATCCCACCTTTCAGAACAATATTTATGAATCCAAATGAAGTACATTTGTGTTTGATGTGATGTCTTGTAGGTGTGAATGGAGTCCTCAAGAGATCTAAAACTAAGAGAAGAAAGATAATTTGGCGGCAGTTCAAGCTTAAAGGAGTTGGCTGAATGCCTGACTCACTCACACACACACAAACACACACACACACACACACACAAAACACAGAAATAGAGAGCTTGAGTGTGCCGAGTGCCTTGCTGAAGAACATGGCAGACCTCAGCTATCTGCCTCATCGTGCATCAATTGACCTTCTCAAAAGCCACGAAACAAATCGGGCTGATTACCTCAAAGTTATTCACTTGACGAGGCCCAATTAATTCAACCGCAAAAGTCGGACTGAAGGACGGGTTGAAGGAGAGGATTTTTTGAATTGTCCGAATTCTCAAGAAACGTGCGGGTTAAAGCTCAACGACACACAGCGCCGTGTCGTTACAGCGACAGACAACAGCAGAAAGCTGAGAATTCTGGCAGCGTATAGTCTTCGCATATACAGCATCGTTGCCACATAGCTTGATGTGTGTGTGTCCGTGTGTGTGTGCGCGTGTGTGTGTGTGTCTTCTAAAACATAACTTATTCCCTTGCTGCAACAACACCCTCTCTGTGGCCATGCAATATTCATCGGAGTCCCTCAAACAGCAGCCTGAGCTTACACACACACACACACACACACACACACACACACACACACACACACAGACACACACACACACACAGAAACTCAAACACGCGCAGCATTTGTTGAATGTCACACTTACACATTTTAACGGCCACCACTGACAGGCCTAATTACAACTCTACATGTAAAAGTGTATGTTAGGGAGGGGGGGTTGGGGGGGGCAGATATGATTACATGGTTCAACACTGGCAGGCTTGGTTTGCTCTTTCTTTTTCTTCAGGTTTTGGCGGCACACACACACACACACACACACACACACACACACACACACACACACACACACACAGTCGACCGTGGGCAAGAGGCGTCACCAAGTGCGTGTCAAATATATTATCTCCCCCATAGCTTCCTGTTTCCTCTGCACGCGACCCCGTCTCCTGCAAGGTGTCGTTCCCATTCCACTAAAATTCACCCTCAATTTGAAACGGTTTGAAAACAAGTGGTTTAGGTTGTAAACACCCCCCGTGAAATAACATGGATGTATGGTAACGTAACGATCAGGAGACAGGGCTGCTGTACAGGTGGGGAGACCAACCAGTAGGGGTCATTAGTGCAGCAACAAGGATACGATCCCTCACCGGCGTCCCACAAGTGACCACAACAGCGTTTTTTGGATCTGTTGCGTAAAGCAGAAACACTGTCATGCCTTCAAACACTCATAAACCTATCTTTAAAGTCCAGGGTATGAATGGAAAAGGCTTATGAAGCAGCTATACAGACACATCCTAATGACCAGAGACAGGCCCGATGATTGGTTGGGAGGGAGGGAGGCAATGAGCAGCGCGGGGTTGGATTGGCTGCTGACCCCTGAGGGGACGCTAGTGGAGACTGACAGTCGGGCCGCCGCATGTGGAGGGCCTGCGTCTCGCGGATAATAGCAGGTAACCGAGAGTTTGCTTCTATATCGGGCGCTCGGCATACGCGCGCACCTGCTGAGTTGGCGTATTGGAGCGCGAACACAATGGGAAGGAAAGAGACACTGGAGGTGCTTATTAGCAAGATTACAATGTGTCAATCACCTGTGGAGTGAAGGAACAACATAATAAAAGAGAGGAGTAGGATTCATTTCAGCCGAGGCTTTGATTAGCATACTTATTGCGAAAAGGGTTTCTATTGTGAGGCACTCCGCCGCCTGTCAAAGCCCCCTCGGTGAAATCACTCTCTGTCATATGTTCTGTGATTTTGTTTGAGAGTTAGCAGGGGTTTGCGCAACTTCATGCAACTCCGTGCAACTCCGTGCCTCTAAAAATAAAAGTGCACATGAGCGGGGCCCTTCTTCTTCTCCGGGGACGTTGTTGATCCGGCCCCGCGGTTGGAAGTCGTGCCGTTTCATCACTCTGAACCCGCCGTGGCCCCCCCCCGTGTTTACTGCTCGGGGGCCGGTGTGCCTCGATATATCATTAGCTCCGTCATAACCCCAGGAAGCCTGCCAGGGGCGCTGTGACTGGCAATGGGGGAGGGGGGGAGGGGAGGGGGGAGGCGGGGGGGCTCCTCCGCAGCCCGACCCAGCTGTAGGCATGCACTCGGCTGCTGGCAGACTCCACAGTGCTTCCACTGTGCCCCCTTCTCCCTGCCAACCTCCGGGACCCGCTGGCAAAACCAAAGAGAAACTGTTTCCTTGTTGCTTAGCAACCGGCGGAAAAGCCTTCCAGCGGGAGCAAAGGGAGAGAGCAGGCAGAGAGAAAGAGGAGAGAAAAGGAAAAAACAAGTCTTAGAAAGTCTTTGTTGTAATTTACCTAATTAAATTAAAGGATTACTCTGCCCTTTCTCAGTCATTTTCTTTCCCTTTTACACTATTTAATTTCCCTCCGTTGCCATAAAATGGGTTTGGGGTTTTTTTTTTTTTCTTTCTGAAAGCTCTCTAAATCAATATTTATGTGCATTCCTCTGGACTGGAGGGAGGAGGGAGGCCGCAGGGAGACAAGAAGGGAGGGAGGTCGGGAGGGAAGTGCACACAAACACCTGCGTCAAACCTCCGCATCGACTGCGCCTCCGTTTCAGCATCACAAACACAGACGCTGAAGGATGCCGCTCGGAGAAGCCGGGTGTTGTGCTCAGACTTAACGAGGGGGGGGGACAGTCCCCTTGAATTTTCTCTCCAAAAATACACTCCTAACAAGGTGACTGCGAGGACTCATTTAAACCAACAAGGTGCAGGAGCCATCGATCGCTCAAACACACACCTCATTCCCATCATCCTCCTCTCAGATGACTCTTCGCTTGTGACATTAGAGTCCAGAAGTGGCTCAAAAAAGGGAAGAAAAAAAAAAAGCAGCGACATCTTTACGCAGTCCGGCACAAGTACAGGTTATTATTTTAATTTCGACTGAATCTTTTGACTGCAGCTTGAGTGCTTTCTCTGTTGTGAGAGCCACAAAGGGGTTTTATGCAGAAATTCACTCACACATTTTACACAATCACACACACATACGCAAGCCTCAGATGTTCCGATAACCCCCCCCACCCACGCAGGGAAGAGAACACACCGCCACGAGGCACAGACGAGAGTCGGTCGACATAGGTCAACTACCCGTGATGCATTGCAAGTTTAACGTTTCCTCTCGCGCTTTTCTCCATCAATCGCAGGCAATTAGCGGCCTAGCGTGGAGCACTCAGTCAAGCAGAATGCTGTGCGGTCCCGACAGGCTGGTTTCCTTTTCTTGTTACGCTTCACCTCAGGGCGATGCGTGAGTTTCGCATGTTGGGAAAATTGCTCTTTGCATCTGCGGGATACATCGCGCGGAGGCCAAGGCTGGGGCGCCAAGAGTGCTTTATCTACTCCACACAACATAATCAAGATAGAAGGCGGCTGTGCTGTCTTGGAAACAGAAACGAAGCTGTGAGCCGCTGCGCTCAGGCACCTGTAACCTCTTCCAGATATGTGGAGATGTTCTCAGAGTCTGGCGGTACGGAGACACACTCGCATGGTAAGTCGGACTGTGAAGGAGGAATATTCGTATTGAAATGAACCATAAACGATCTCGCAAAGTAAAGAGTTATGAATCGAGACTGGCTTCAGCACCAGATGGTGAGAGTAGAAGCATGAGAGGTGAATTAAAGAGGTTCAAAACAAAGTGACGTGTGGCTCGCCAGCATTCAGGATCCTCCAATTATAACTCAAATACGCCTCAACAGACACTTATGTAAGCTAATTCACCAAACTGTGTGATGTTTTTAGGCTAATAGCCTGTGTGTCTACCAGCATTTTTTTTTTAATTTTGCAGATACTCAGGGAAACATTGCCAACGCAGCCGATAGATTTGCATAACAATTTTGTAATTTTCCCAAGATTCGCCTTCGGGGCTTCATCCCAGATTCAGAAGGAAAAACGCTGCATTAGAGAATTTAAGTGGAAGAATTAAGAGAGATTTGCTGCACGTTCTGAATCTCGATACCCTGAATATTACGGGTATTATGAATCACCTTTTATTCCACCTACTGGAAAAACCCCTCTTAATGCGGCCGATTGGTCAACATTCAAGAGGATCAAGGTGAAGACATTCAAAGTGAATGTAAGATGAATAAGATGTGGAGGAAAGAAAGTCATCTTTGAGGCCACGAAACCGGAAACCTGACTTATTTACGACAAGATAAAAAAAGATATTCTGCATAAAGAAGTAAGGAGCAGCAATGGTTGCACATCCAGCGGTTCACAATCCAGGGGTCATAGAAAAACATGGCGGTGCAACATGGTGGTCTCCGTGAAGAGGACCCGCTCTGTAGATATACGAAGGGCTCATTCTCAGCCCAAAACACAACAATTCTTAGTTTCAGATGATTATAGACTAATGAACACATAATATCTTATTCCATGTCTGCTCATAGATCCCCAGACTCCCTACGCTGCACCTTTAAGTACAGACATGACTCGAGTAAACCTTTACATCCGTTTTCCTCGAGCTGTAAAACGTACAGATGGGCAAAACAAATGAACGGTAAACCTGAAGAAAAAAAACCTGAAGCTCTCAAACCCTTCTATTGATGTAATTTGGCGCCCATCTGTACGTCTCACTCTCGCGACCTAAATAAATCATTATGTCTAGATTTGTACTTTGCTGTGATCCAACACGACGCTACTGAGGGCTCGATCCAAGTGGGTTTGTATCCACCGCGGAGTTAATTCTCTCTTATTTATTTCCTCAAATGTAATCTACTCTGGTCTCTCTCTCTGACAGTTCGCTTTCATCAGGCTAAGCCGATTTGGATAGACTCTTAAAACAACTTCAGCGGGGTGAAGCCGCTATATCTAAAAAAAAATAGATAAACTAAAACACGCCTTTGTTATCGCAGAATAATGAGGTATTTAAGTCACGCTCGTGAGAAAACAACGTTTGATACCTCGAGATAACGATGTAATTCAATTGTTATCTCGGGATAGCAAACATAAGCACCACAAACGGCTACGTTGCTGTGTTTGAGATAATGAGATAGTTAGGACGTGGCCACGTGAAAAAACAGTTTGATATCTGGAGATAATGACACAGACAACTCGCAATCTCAACACGGCACACCCGGAAAAATTGTAGGAGGCAAAATACTAGACAGCGAGAGTCAAAAAGAACGGCACCACAGACGGAGGACGATTGGAAAGCAAAAGGATGGAGAAGAACAAGAGAGGAGTTGAGGGTTAGGAGGCGCAGTGGAGTGGGGGCATTTGCAGGAAGTGCACAATGATAAGGGGAAGGGAAGTGGAGCACAGAGGAGATTCATTTCAAAGCATAATTAATAGTGCACCTGTTCCTGTCATCTGGATGAGTGAGAGACTAAATGAGGTGGATGGCATGAGATAGAGCAGGAGGAGGAGGAGGAAGGATTCGGTGAAGGAGGAAGAACAGGAGGGGGGGGAGGGCACAGCAGAGAGGGAAAGGAGAGGAGGAAGTGTGGGGGGGGGGAAGAAGAAGGCATAATGCAAGGTAAAAAGTATAATGACACCATTATAAAATACAAGAGATGGGACACATATTATGGTGATTATGGCTCATTTCCATACATATAGAGCACTCTGCCAGTGAGTCAAGGAGAGTGCAGCGGCGCATGTCAGCGGCAACACTGGCGTCTCTCAACAGTTTGATCCGACCGGAGCGCCGGCGCAATCTGACTCCTCCACACGGCAGCAAAGTTAATGGGCGGGCAGGGACCTGTTTACCAATTCGCTTCAACGAGCTCAGTGAGAGCGCCGCGTGCACTCCTTCACCTCGTGCGACTGTTGGGCTGCTAAGTATGCCGAGAGCACTCGGGTGTGACATTCAAGATTTTAGAGAAATCCTGCTTAAAAAAAAAAAAAAAAAAAAAAGGAAAAATCAAGGCCTTTGAGAGAAGGGCCATTGACTTTGAAATAAATGAAAATCCAGCTGCATGAAATGTCACCGTGGAGATGAGTGAGTCATTCAGGCACAGGTATTTGCGCAGAGCGCGGGAGATTTCTTTTTGTGCGAAACATCTCGAGTTTGGTTGAAGGCACCCTGAGGTACTCCGCTGAGATGAATCAACAGGGTGAAAAGTCTGCAGGTGTGTGTGTGTGTGTGTGTGTGTGGGGGGGGGTAGGGGGTGGGGAGGCGGGGCTTTTTTTGCTCACATCAAAAAACGGAAACCACATCAAATGGTGAGCGAGCGTTTTGAACCCACACACAACTTTTCATGTCGGTGGTGCGCAGCGGTTTGAAATCCACTCCCTTTAAAGGTATTTCAGCTTCTCCACCGGCGCATTAGGGGAAAAGGGAAAGTTAATTTCTTGCTCGGCTCAATCAAAGGACTTCAGTTGGACGGGCTTTCAGTGGAGGAGCATCGACTGTTTAAGCCGGGATTGTGAAAAAAAATACCAGTTTTCGTCTAAGTTGGAAGAAGGTGAACTTTAGTGATATTTATTATTTATTAAAAAGTCTGGAGCTCACTCATCTTCAAGGATTCTTATTCTTCATTTTCTTAATTTAGATGTTAAGTAAAGAGAGAGGAGACCAAATGTGATGGTACAAAAGGAAAGGAAATGAACTTTCTAAGTGCAATTTCCTTAAGTAATTACAATGTAATAACATTGATTCATGCAATGAAGTTTGTCTCTTTCTTATGATGGATCACGATACCCAGGTTGCTGCTGGACGTGTTTTCAGAGTCAGATACAAACACTGACATGTTTCAGTTTCAATACTGCCAGCTAGCGTTGACAATGACTTTGGGATGACACACTGGTGTGTGTGTGTGTGTGTGTGTGTGTGTGTGTGTGTGTGTGCTTCCAGCAGCTGCTGTGCTACTGGCTTTCGGCGCTGATATTTATTGTCTTGGACAGCCCCGACAATCTCATATGAGCCTGTTTCACGAGCGGGCGTCCGTGAGGCGTCTGTGTTGTCAAGACGCATTTACAGTAAAAGACCCTGACTCTGAAATCAAAATTACCAAAGGGGAAAGTTTGCCGCACATTAGCCGGCCAAACTACAACAGTGACAGCGGTGGTACAGTATCTGATCCTTCAGCCGCAGTGAAAACATTAATACATAACTCATGAGGCAGGGCTGTTGCAGCATCCCAGCAACAGTCGCGTGGCGTATCGCATTATGCTGTAGCCTTTGGGGACCCTACATAATGCAGTTATGTGACAAAGCTAGTGCACGTCAGCCACAGGCTGGCTTCTGCTCGCTTGACAGTAGCTATAGTGTGGGGGGGGGGGGGGGGGGGGGGGAATAAAAATAGTGAGCGGCATGTTATCTCCTATAGCACCTAGCTCCTGTATCTCATGGTTAAGATGCTCATTATTCATGGTCATCCCAGTTTAGGACAGAGATTTTTGAGGGCTGGCAGGGTCCCCGAGGGGGAGGAGGAGGGGCCCCGACGACGACGACGACGACTCCAGGGAGAGCGGGGAGGAAGGGGGGAGCTGAGCGGCCTTCGAGGACCAATGTCAGTTCACTTCTCTCGGGGGAGAAAAGGTGCTTAGCGGCCCTTCCAAGTGATTGATGATCAGGCCCGGCGCAGAGCTGGGACGCGGCCAATCGGGAGACTTTGCTTGGACAATTAATGGCGACGGGGGAAAGACGACAAATACATATGAATTCCCGGAGTGGAAGATTGTGGATGTCTCCAAAATGCTACTATATACTCCTACATGCATGATCATATGTTCATGGTACCATTATATTCACACGTAACTATTCTCTCACAGTCTTCTACCGTTTGGTGCACCAAAACGGTAGAAGACTGTGAATAGATTGCGGCCAGGTACACCAGGCAGCTGTGGGACTGATTACAGCCATGTCAGATTTGATCTGTCTTGTCTCTTTATAAAGTGTGGGCATATGTGTGTGTGTGTGTGTGTGTCTGTGTGTGTATTGGTTAAGGAGGGTATTTGTCAGCCATTTTGCCTCAGTCGAAAATGATGGCAGTGGCATCATCAGCAGTTATGAAGCACACCACTTTTCGGCGGTAAACTACTTCATTACCCTGGAATCAAATTCCCCTAATCAGAGATGGATGTGTGTGTGTGTGTGTGTGTGCGTGCACCGGTATGTGTACGTTACAGGCGCATCCATGCGTGCACACGCGGGGTGGGTTTTGCAATATGAATCAAATTGACTACATAATGAAATCACACATGAAAAATGACAACACAAAGATCGCTCAATTTGGCTGCAGCACGCCGGCTAAGTGAAAAGACGGAATGCACCTTTACAGTCCGTCTGAGGCCCAAGTGGTTGCTGCTTCCCAGCCCGTGCATATGCCCACGATATCTTAGCCCATCAGCAATTATAAAAAAAAATAATCTCCTTTCTCCATATGGGGGTAAAGCTCATCACTATGGCAGCCATTTTTACTTTTTATAGCTTCGTTCATACGTATTCAGGATCTCCAGGATTTTTTTTGCCGTGTAATATTTGCGCTTTGCGTTAAACATTTCCCTTTTTTTTTAGCTATAGATATGAATCCTATGTTTTCAGGCTTGTTTTTGGCTTCTCTCTCAATAACTTATTGAAGACCTGAGTGATGCACGTCTGCAGTCTTCTGTTCTGTTCAGCTCTCGGGCTTTTGGTTGCAGACTGGATCAGGAGCAGAGCGAGAGAGAGAGAGCGCGAGAGAGAGAGAGAGAGAGAGAGAGAGAGAGAAAAGCCGCCCGGCAAAAAACAAATACGACGGCACTAAAATGTAATATTATCTGTAAAACTTTGTTTGCTGAAACAAAGAGACTTTTCACACTGTGGGTTCCAGCCGTCCGCGGGCATCCAGCAGCAGAGCGGATTACCGAGTAGAAGATAGGTTTTCTGCCAGTTTACGTAACCAGCTCCTGAGATGTGTTCTACCTGCATACATACTTATAGAATGTACGATACACTAGGTGATAATAAAGGGCGTGGACTTGACAGTAACTAGGAATAACAGTCATTTAAAGTTGAATTTGATGATTTCGGCGGCCAGTGTGGACAAAAATGTCCGTGCGTGTTTCCACGAGTTCCACCGACTCGTGTGCTAAAGATCCGCATCAGTCCTGGTTCTCCTGTGCCTCCCTTCCCTCCAACTGGCCCGGCTGTGACCTCGGGCCTCCAGCAGTGTTGGCTCCCAGGGAAGCGGGCGGTTATAGCTCCAGGCCCCCGCAGCCACAGATAAGAGGACAACGCTGATGAACGTGCAGGTGAAAAATCATTTGATCACTCGAGTCATTAGCATTCATTATCCGGGGACCATGAACGTCCGTACAAAGCTTCGTGCCAATATATTTGGTCGTGAGATATTTCAGGCTGGAACCAAAGCGGTGGACCGATCGACAGAACCTTCCTCAAACAATAACTTTCAGACATTTATATGCTTTGAATTTAAAGTCGGCTCCTCGAACATCTATCTCACCTCGTTTGTGCTCTCCTTGTGCCAAGAGGGGGGAAGGCCGGGTGGCTCGAAATGGCACGACCGGTGACGCACATGTCTCCTAATAAGACTGCACTGGGAGAAACTTTAAATCAGGCTGAATAAGAAGCACTAATGGAGGCAGGAGGACAACAATAGCAGACCCGTATTAAAGGTATACTACCGCTGATGACACGCTGGGCTTGTCCCGGCCCTCACATTTTGGGGTCTTTAGCCCCACTTCTGAAAAAATGCCAACACCCTGCCGCACACATGACCCGCACTTGATGCTCACGCCTCCTAATTTCCATTTAGCGGTGGCATTTAGAGCTAAACGTATTCCACCATCCATCAAAGTCTGCTGCGGTTCCAGCTGTCGGTGCACGACGAAGTGTCGGATTTCATGTTTGTAAAAGTGCAATATTTCCCTTGGTGACGTCATAGAGCGGCTTACATTGTTGCTTTATGTCACATTGACGATGTTGTAGTCGAGGGTGATTTGAGATAGAGATGCAGATGTTTCTGTCTGCTATAAGAGAGGAAAACAACTCTCTTGACTTTCTCTGCGAATGTGATTTTCCTCCGGCTCTTTGTGTTCTCTTTGTGCCGCCGTCCTTCCCTCAGGGATAATAACACACGCGTGTGTGCCAAAGCGAGAGACTATCAAACATGTTTAGCGCCGCACGTCACGCGCAACTTGGAGCTGGTATGCAAACACGCCACTTTCATCAACAATGGAACTCTACAGAATCGAGGACATTTACATTTTGTTGGGTAAACTGTGCGAAACATGCAATCGCACAATTCGTATGAATGATTGATGTGATGTAATATGCATCCATAGTATGTTCCGCTATTCTCTGCGAGTTGTTAGTACTCGCAGAGTTTTCCCAGATTTCCTGGATGTTTGGGTTTCTTATCGAGGTAGAACTTAGAGGACACAGGTTGCTGGTCGCCCTAATAATCCCCAAAAGTTGTAGCCATAACAACAATGAAGGAAAAGCCCCGCTACACACTCGGAAAACACAACTAGAATCACGCCTCGCGTTTTCATGCCTCCCCCAACCGGTTATATGTTGCAGTTTACATCCATGTCTGTGCAAAATAAATCATTTTATCCTATGAGACATGTGTGGGAAATTGCCATAATTAGCATATGGATTCTTGAGCTACGCCTACAAATGAGTTCTGTGAGGTCACAGTGACCTTTGACATCGCGCTCACAGTAATGGAAGGGAAACATGTCGCCTTCGGCCAGAGCTGCAGTCAGTGGAGTAATACGAGTATAAATATATTGATGTCTTCGATTATTTACCTCTTTGTAGATGCAAACATCCATGTTGTCATTAAACCCACATTAGCATTAGCATCAAATTAGCATTTGCATTAGCCAAGGGACAATTCAGGAAGTTTTAATATAGTTCTCACTAATAAAACTGTTTGCACCTGGTAATGGTGTTAACTGATGATACAGTAACACTGGTGTGGCTGCTTTACGCTCAGAGGAAGCTAACTGGATTGCTTGTAGAGGAGGGAAAGAAAGACACCGTAAGCGCTTTATCCGTTCCTCTCGGCCCCGTGCATCTGCCGCCATAATTTGTGATAATGACGGCATCCCAGCAGGGCCACTCTGCGCAGAGTGATTCTGAATTGATTCAGTGCATTAATTACGCCCCTGTTACGCCGGTGTCATGGACAATATTTTACAATTTGATAAGCAAAAGACGAGCCGTGGGATCGTTTTGATGAATTGCGAGGGTTCCGGCCGCGGCGCGCTTTTATGGTCGTACCTTTTAATTTAACGGTAATCACTTTCCCCCCATCCGCGCCGGGGAGGCAGCAAGACTTTAATTTCACCTCCGAGACCTCCGCTCTGCGCCCGCGTCTGCTTTGATCAGACTGACAAAAAAAAAAAAAATGGCGTGCAGCCGTCCGCACACACCCGACGCGCAACACGCAGACAGGAATGAGTGGGCAGGACAATACAAGACAGCAGGTGCTGTGTGTGCATGTTTAAAAGTGTGTGCTTGTGTGCTTAATGCATATGTGAGTGTGCAGGTATTCTGTTGCTCCGGCATCTCTGGACAGTTCTCTGGTGGAGCCACAGAGACAAACCAGGAGCCCACTAATGAGCAGGAGCCAGCGTCCCCGGAGGCCAAAAGACACCCCGACATCCAAACTGTGAGGCCGCAGCTCCCACAGGAGTCAGGTCTGCTGCACCGCAGAAGAAAGACGGCCCTTTTGCTGCTTGGATGCCCGATGCTAGCTGGTGTTTATCCGTCACAACACACAGTTTGCCTGACGGACAATCACAACGACAGAGAGTGTGTGTGGGGGATCCGTCTGGGTTCATCTGTCAGCCATCAGGATGTTTTAGCTTGTTTTTGTCCCTCTGTGTGGCTTGAGGGAAGACGGTGGTGGGTGCGTAAACAGACGCACAAGTTGTAGCTCAGAAGAAATGGGCAAATCTCTAAGACGTTTGAAAGGAAGTCTATAATAATATCCTTTTATATATTTAATTTGCCTTATAAATATGCTAGATAGCAGCAATAATCTAAAAACATTTGGTCCGTTTGAGGTTTTAGCAGTATCTAATAAAACACTTGTTTCACGTCTAAGTTACCTCACTTCCCTTCTGGTTAACAAATACATTAAAAATCAAAAGAAAAACAAATACAACAATGTAAAATGTTAAGTGGTACGTCTCTCTCGGACTTGGACACCTCCACTACCCCACAATTAACAGTATATGAGGTACATCAGCGTTGTGCCACTGTGATCTGGCAGGGTGCTTGGCTGGAGCGAGCAGGGTGCTAATTTTCCCAGCGTTAAGAGCTGTAATTATGCAGACGCTGCAGGGCGCCCGCGAGGCGCTAACAGCCTCCCGTTCCAGGCGACAGTCCCAACCTTTTTACGAGCTCCTCAACTGGTTCAGAGGCTAATGAAACTGTACGATTCGCCCCGGATCGCACGCCCCTCTCCAACCCGCCGCTCGGGATCACGGTGTCATTATTTTTTGAAGTGGCCCCGTGACGGCCATTGTGCGGCAGCCTTTCTGGAGAGCAGGAACAGAGGGAGGGAGAGGAGCACTTGACCTCCTTTGCTGGACTTGTCCTCTACCTCTCTTTTTGTCTCCTGCAGCACAGAGCCAGACAACACAGAGACAGAGAATCGTGCAAAAACAATCTGGCTTTAAAAACACCACGTTCCAATACACTACAATGCTAAAAGTACATGAACACTGGGCCGTTAGGAGCCAGTCCAGGGGGCACGTTAATATGGTTTCTAGTTCTGCTGGTCCACCTCGGGGACGTTCTTCTAAAACCAAAACCATGGGGCTTAATTTGCTGCCACAACAGCCTCCGGTCTACTTCCCACAAGATGTTGGACGTTGTCTGCGGGGATTCTGCTCCCATTCAGCCACAAGAGCATCAATGAGGCCCAAAACTAATGTTGGCTCACAAGGCCTGGCTCGCATTTGGCCGGCCCAAATCCTCCCAGAGGTGTTTTGGTGGGTGGTGGGGGTTGAAGTGTCTTTATGCCAAAAAAAAAAAAATGACCCTGAAGGACAGACAGGGTGCAGGACGTGTGACAGAGTGGAGTCTGAATTACTGCCTCGCAATAAATTAATAGCACGGAGTCGCACTCTGAGACGGAGAGAGATCCGATGAGTGCTGAATAATGACGCACGGGGGGGAAAGCAGTAATCTCCGACTAACACACTGATCCCAGCAGGTTAGAGCAAGGACACGGGAGAAGAGTAAAGATTGCACACTGGAGCTGATGAAGTCATGGATGAAACGTTTTTGCCCTAATATGTGAACATCTCCACTCCTAGATAAGCAACCGTCACCCTCTGTCAGCGCATCCTGTAACCTCATTTGGACTCAACACCTCCGCTAATAGAACGTCTCGGCGGCACGCTACAAGTCCATCAACACGCGCGCACCGGTAACTCGCGAAGGCGGGGCGAGGCAGCCGAAAGCGGCGGCCTCCGCGGCAGATTTTCTGAGGATGCACGCTTTGAGAATAGCTGAGCCGCAAGAATTTTCACTCGCAGCCGAAAAATACAGCCCAAGGAAAGCGGGAAAGCCTTTGGTGCGAGGAGTCTCGTCTTCCCACCTCTGTTGCCTGGCTGTGCCGAACTGAACTCGCGGAGCCACGTTACCGAGAAGGGTTGGAAATGAGTGCTTGTTAAAAAAACAAAACAAAAAAAAAGCAGCATCTCTCCTTTTCTCTCCCGTCTCTCTGGGCTGGTGTTTGAAGGAGATAAGCTCTGTAAAGAGTGCCTCTGTCTGCATGTCGACACAGAGCATACACCACAGTGACCGTGTCATTCGTCTCTCTTTATTGTTTCTGTCCCAAACTTGCGATATAGATTTTAGACTCTAAAACGCACACCGTGGGACGTGTGCGTCTCCGTACGGGGTCCTGGGACGGACCCCCGGACCGCCGCCCCCCCCCCCCCCCCCCCCCCCCCCCCATCCCCCCCGCTCTCAGCTGCGGCCCTGGCATCGCGCCACGTGTTTCGCGGCGCTAGCCGGGCAGATTGATCCGGCTTTAATGAAGAGTCCCTCGGCCTCGGTGACATCATTAGCTGGTCGTGGGCCACTGCAGGCCACTTGGCGCAGCTCCCCGCTTCACTTCTGGGAAAATGGGTCATTCGGAGAGTGACAGACAGATAGTGGCCAGGGGAGCCGGCCAGCAGAGCAGACAGAGGGGGGGCGGTGGGTGGGGGTGGGGGTGGGGGGGGGGATGGGATGCCAAGAGACAGCGCAGTGATGGCCTTCACACACCTGTGCCTGCATTCACAAAACATTTCATCTCTCAAGCAAAAGTACTTCTGAGGAGCCCTGAACAGTTTTAAAAACTAAATCAGAACACGGATTCTTTCCCTGCTCTGGCTCAAATGGAGATGGAGGACTCCTCCTCCTCTGTGACCTCTGACCTCCGCGAGTGTGTAGATTTAATTATTTGGCAGTAAACATGAACATAAAAAGCCACAGACTGTGTTGTTTCGCAGTCACAAGTAATTCCTAAGGAAAGCAGTCGACAGCGCTGGTCAACTCGGGTCAGTCGAGGTGAAATAATGCAACCAGACAGTAAGACAGTGCGTTTTAAAAACCCAACGGGGCAAGCTCCACCCATGTGGTCCTCATAGCTGGATAAAAGAAACGCTCAGATTTATTTGAGGATATAAATTGAACCAGATCTGATACAGACTGGGCTATAAAACTAACGTTATCACACCTCTGGTCCTCTCGCACTCCGCTGAGGGGAGGCAGAGAATAAGGGGAAAGTCAAAGACATGTGCTTCGGAAGAAAGCTGGACCTGAGGAGGCTGCGGAGCCACCTCATCCATCTAACTGTCAGCATCTCACCAGGCAAAAGTCCTCCTGTGTGTCCCTGCCCCCCGCTCCCTGCTCCCCCCTCCATCCTCCTCCTCCTCCTCCTCCATCCCTGCCCTGTGTCGCGCCCTATCCCTGCTCCCTTCCTTATACACACAAATATATGCAGGCACAAACACACAGCCCTGCGGCACGGTAGCTAAACATTGTAATTTTAGCACAGCAGCTGTTTTTGCCTGCCATAAAAGCGACAACCCTCTAGCTCTTCTTCTCCCCCCCCCCCCCCCCCCTCCTCCCTCCTCCATCTCTCTATTCTCCCTCCTTCCCTCCATCCACAGCGCCTCAGTGCCAATCCCCGCACAGCCTGCAGCTCAGAGTGCACGCGTCTACCTGGCGCGTCTGTTGGAATGTGGAGATGATACGCGTGCGCGCGCCGACATTGAACTTTGCGTGAACCACTGTGTGTCGCGTCACGTCGCAGACAATGCAATATATAGTTGCAGAATGAATAAAAAGCTATTACAAAAAAAAGGTGGCTTCTAAATTTAATTGTCAAGTCTTATTTTAGAGGCGCTCATTTTTCAGAATGTCATTTTTTTTTTTTAAATACACTTTCGAATCGCACACAATGAAATGGTTTGATCGTCAAACTACCCACCCTCACAGTGTGGCACTCCCAGCTTTAAGCAATCGGGCGGGGGTCTCTCCGTGTTCTTGTGACCAATAGCGTGATAGCCACAGAGTTTCCATGGCAACCGCATGACTCCCGAATCCTGACCCCCCCCCCCCCCCCTCACATCCACTTAACAATCCCCCAGATGCCTAATTGTTTCCCTAATGATGCCAGGCCTAATGGGACTGTTTATGATATTCATTTGATAGCGCTGGCCCAGTAATTAGACTCCACCTCACTTCATTAAACAGCAGGGAGGAGGGACGGCAGGTACAGTATGTGACCGTATAGCACCAGTGAATTTTAAAGCACCGCGCCGATGACAGCTCCACACCCAAGAGAGCACTGTGTTGGAGAGGAATGGCACTCTACATTCACAGCGCTCATTTGCCTGCGACGACTCAAGGACATTTCCTCCACAGTAGTTCCTACCTGTGCTCCTCATCATTAGCTCCACTGTACGTGGTTTAGCGGCGTATCGCTGCGATGAGTGGACGGAGACAAGAGGCTCCGTCCGTGGCGCTGAAACAACAAACAGGTAAACAAACCAGAGAGGGGGATTTTCGTCGATCGTACCTTGAGGAAGGAGAGGTTGCGGTTCCGATCGATGCTGGTAATCTCCAAATTGCCCATGACGACCTCGCAGTTCTCGTAGAGCTTCTTCAGGGTGCGGTACTGCTGGTCCAGGTCAGACAGAGTGCTCAGCTTGTTCTCCGTGCCGGGACAAACTGGAGACAAGAGACGGGGAACGTTGTGTCACTTTAGAAGGCAATTTTGTCGTAGGCAGCGAGTGGGCACGGTAAATTATGATGACAACATTCCAAAAAAAAAAAGTTCAACCTCGACGGTCCGAGCCAAAGAACAGCAGATGTCCAGAATATGGAATTAAAATGCAAGCGCTTGTGTT
>NC_136551.1:3962527-3980581 GCF_910591455.1 Pholis gunnellus
TGCAGTAACCGTCAATTACCGTGCATGTCGGCAAAACAGGCGCACGCACACATCGTGGAATGCACTCAAAAGGCACGAGTGTCGAGACTCGCAGACGCACGCGCACATTTGTACAGCACACATGGAAACTGGCCCTCCTCCATCAAAAGGGCAATCATTTCTCAGCGGGCGCTGGGATATCACCTGCTACACTGACACGGTTGTGTGTGTGTGGGGGGGGGGAGGGGGGTCATTTGTATAACAGATGTGTGTGTGTGTGTGTGTGTCAGACACAGGTTTAATGACTCGTCCTAGCCAATTTTCAGCCGGTGGCTTCTCTTTGTGGGGAAATGAGGTTTGTAGTTAATGTAGCACAGAAGGGCTGCTTGTGATCATGCGTGTGTGTGCGTGCGCGCGTGTGTGTGTGTGTCAGCTCCAGTGAGTTGGCTCCGAGCAGAATATTAGTATGAACCATATGGGAGAAATCATTACGAAGGAAGGTTCGAGACCATTTATGCCATGAGGCCTGTGAGTGTCGATACCGGCGCTAGGAAAGGAGACGCCTTTGGTGTAAAGATGCATGCAGTGTGTGTGTGTGTGTGTGCTTATTTGTAGTTGTTCAAGTGTGTTTAGCTTTCGCTCTCCGTTTGTAAATCACATTATGTGTGTGTTTGTGTGTCTGTCCAAGTTGTGCACAATTCCCCGAACTTTGAGTGATTCCAAACAGAGCAGTTGCCGTCGAAATTGTGCACGAAATGAAGCGGCGTGTCACGAACGCGACGCGCCGGAGAGATAATGGAAGTCACACGCCGCGCGCCGCAGCTGCCGTCCACAGTGTCACCGTCCACACACGCGGGACACATCCTGCATGTCAACACACACATACACTAAGAGTCGGAGCACTCGGGGGAGGGGGGAGGGGGAGCGGGGGGGGGAGGCAGTGGCCTCCCACAGGAGGAAATAAGTTTGGGTTGGAGGTAATGAGCGACTGAAAGGCAAATGAGCCCTTCAGTGTGACGGCCTCTATCTAAACCCAGACAGCCCGTGTCTATGGAGACGCTTTATTGCTGAGAGAATCCAAAATGTCATTCATCTATCTGTGCTCTGGCCTCCCTCCCTAGCTCCCTCCCTCCGTCTGTCTCCCCACCACCTCATTCCACTCCTGTCATCTTTTTTTTTTACACTCTTCCACTTCCAATCCCGTTTCTTTTTCCCCTATTTTTCCCAACCTTGCTGTTCGGTCCTAGTCGGTCCTCGTCCGTTAGCCATTAAAAGTCTCGCCTCTTCTCTCACTTCATCGCTCACTTTTTTTTCAAATCCCCTATTCCACTGCTGCATTTCAAAAATCAAATGTGGAGCACCTGAGTCCAGGTTGGAGGTTCTCTGCACGAGTCCAGGTTGACACATTCTACAGTACGACGTCAGAAAACACTGAAAAATGACAAAGAAGACAAAGAAGAGCAGCACACCCAACGCTAAAGAAGTGGGAACCAGCGAAGGGGAAAAATGACTTGCATGATGAATTAATGATCATGGCCGTTTCATTTCATGTCACATTCAAAAGGATGTAAGCTAACAATTACAATCAGTTAGGAAATAGTGCGACGTAGCCATTACAACCAAAGGGGAGCCAAAGGGGATCTATAATCAAGTCAGTTCATGCTGGTATGTTTTCGGTGCTTTGATTAACGCTTAATATCAGGCTGTGTTATCACTGATACTCAAAGGTTATAAAACCATAGTGTTTGTTTTCACATTGAGCACTTTTGTCCAAATGTTCAGCAGCAATACAGTAAAAAAAAAATCCACTTGGAAATAATCAGCGGCACAAACCTCTTTGGATTAGAAACCGCCGAGAAAACTGGAAATCTGATCATCGACAGATCGTGTGAAACGGCTGAAACGGCGAATGCACCTTGTGTTGAGTTCAGTTCTGGATCTCAGCATACCTGCAAAAGCTGCCACGAGACATGATATGTTTGGAAAATACAAAAGAGAATGACCCAAAATACCCTGGAAAACACTCGAAGAGGTAGACAGCAGGTAAACAGCAGGTTCATCACATCATTTCATTGAAAAATAACTCCTGTGATGCTTTCAACATCCCCGATTGTTGATGTGTAAGAGAGTATATGAGCGGCGGCATTATTTTTTTTTTTTCCCTTTCAAAGAATAACATGAAGGCTTGGAACAGAGAGCGCTGCAGTCTGGCTCTTGACCACGGATCGTAGCCGTAGGCGCAAGAATTCAACGGAGACAACGGGCCGAAAACATGGCAACAGCATCAAACAGCCCGCCACGTCTTGGAACTGAATCCCAAGTCCATCGGAAAAAAAACTGCTTGAAAAAGCGGAGCCGGGAGCGAAATATGGAACTATTTTGTTTACAGAGCCGCCCAAGATGGACGCCCAACAGAGCCACTAAACTCATCCAAAGCCAAGTGTGTTCTCAGTGATCGTTTTGGGACATCGCTTGATGTTTTTTCTTGCTGTAGTACGGATTTAAAGATACTGAGCCAAGTCAAAATTCAGGTTTTTATAACTTAAACGTCTTTTTTTCCCCTTTAAATCCTCTCCTTACGTCAAAGAAATCCTCAATTTATCCCCTGCCCCAACCTTCCCCCTCCTCTTCTCACCCCCTTTTTTTTTTTGTCTTTTTTGTTTTTTAATTCCACACGGTGACTCCCATTCATCTCTGGCAAAATCAATAGCCATTCACCGGCGTGCAGGAGTTGAGGGATGTAAATAGCAGAAATCTGACATTCACGGGATATAAAACAACAGGCTTTCAATATAATCAACGGCGGTGCCGGTGCCATTCCTCAAACAATCCATAGCCTTATTAAAAAGGGGCCAATAATTTAGCCCCGTGTACCGCCGACGGTGGGTGCATGACAATAGTGTCTGATGAGTCAGGAATTGTGGGTATGACAGGGTGAGGAGGGATGGGAGGGAGTGATTGAGGGCGAGGACAGAGCATGGTGTAGTTTGTATTCGTTTTTTGCAGCTTGTTATTAGGTGGGTGTAGTTTTCTTTTTCGTTTTACATATCGCTATTGGTTAATACTGTCTGCTGCTCTTGCGTGTTGTTTTATGAAGGCATCTTACTCTTATAATGCTCTCACATTCTTATGTTATTGGATTCATTTACATTCATTGACAGGCTTTTTTTTTTAGCCTTTTTAGCACCGAGTCGCCTTAGAGGACAGCAGTCACTTGTAAAAGTAGACAAAAAAAAAAAGATTGCCTCTCTATCTTTCTTTAAAGCTTTTTTTTAATAAGAAATAGGAGTAGCAGCCTCCATTCTCCATCCACAGACAGTAGAAAGGAGACAAATGGACAGCGTGAAGTGAGGAGAAAAGAAGCCGAACAAAAAGAGAAAAAGCAGAAGACATGCAAAGGCCTGTGAGCTGTGAGCGAGCAGTCGCCGACACCGAGATGAAAATAGAGCTGCTGCAACGCCCAATAAAAATGATTATGTACAGGCGTGAAAAAGAACGTGTGTATCTGCCCGGATACCTTTTGAGGTGCTTTATTTGTGCACGTAGTGTTGAGTGTCTTCATGCTGAAATGTGAGTGAGTGTGTGTTTTTCTTGCAAAATGCAAGTGAGAAACAGTTTTCTAGTCCGTGCATGTAAGTTTGATTTTCTTGGCTAGTTATGTGTGTTTGGCACATGTGGATTCCACGTGTGTGTGTGTGTGTTTGTGTATGTGTGTCTCCATCACCAATCAGCCAGCCAGTGGTCAGACGCTCAGCGGGAGAGTCTGTCTGTGTAAGTCTGTCTTTCCCTCTCTTCCTTCAACTCACCCTGCGTTCACATCTGCCAACTGAGCAAAAAGAAAGAAAAAGAAAACTCGTCTTGACCTTTCGGTGTGGCTATCAAAGACGATCGATAATTATGAAATTAAATGGGTTATTGCTCTCCGTGTTAACTGAGGGATGGTTATTGCTCATTGGGGCCGCAATAAATTCAGGAACTCGGGAATAATTCCACCAGCCGACCGTCCACCTCAGCCGACGACATATCATTATACTATCTGAGTTCATGCATGATCCAACCAAATCAAGCTTCGTGTTCAACACACAGACATCGACTGTTTACCTTGTGCTGTTACCTTACGTTACGCTGTTACGTTACGCTGTTACGTTACGCTGTTACGTTACGCTGTTACGTTACGCTGTTACGCCGCTACGTTACGCCGTTACGTTGCGCTGTTACGTTGCATTGTTACGTTACGCTGTTACGTTGCGCTGTTACGTTGCGCTGTTACGCTGCGTTGCGCTGTTACGTCGCGCTGTTACGTCGCGCTGACATATTTCATTGTTGCGTTACGTTGTTACATTACATTGTTTTGTTACGCTGTTATGTTACGTTACATTTTTACGTTACATTGTTGCGTTATTATCTGAACACAAACTATAAACTTAACCGAATAGTTTTATAGTTTTCTTGCCTGAACGTAACCAAGTGTTTCACAACATTAACTTCGTAGTATGCTGCGTTACTGCAAGCGGGACACAAGGCTGATATTAAAAATATTTACAAGGCATATTTTCGGTTCAGAAACGTTGACATTCAACATACCTGTGGTCTGCAGAAACGTACACTGCCAACATTTTGGCGACTGGGTCACAGACTAATAAATACACGTGAATTATAGGCAAGAATCAAAAAATAAGTAACCTGTCGACACATGTTGCTTTGCTAAACTAAGTGAAAATGTGCAATGTACAACATACTTCAATCACGTGCTCTAAAATACATTGCCTCTGAACAAAAAGCTCAATCAGTCAAGTAGACGTAGAGAGTAAAAAGCATCTATATCTGAAAGAGTAAGAGCAGCATGAAATGGACTCCTTAAATATATTACAAGTTCAAAAAAACTGTATGAAAGCAGCAGTTAAACATTACTGGAAATGAGCTCACTGGGTGCATTTTGCTGTGTAAGAAGAGGTGAAATGTCCCTTTATCCCTCCCTCTCATTTGACTTGAAAGCAGGACCTCGTACGCTGAGGCTTAATTGCTTCCGACGCTTCAGTGGCAGAGTTAAGAAATGAACCGCAACCTTTCTCTCGGCAAGTGACAACGTTAAAGCAATCAGTGTGAAAAGGAAACATCACTGTGTGATGAGTAGCTTTTATGCTATGTTGAAGAAAGCATTTACCTAAAGTCATCACGGTCGCATTTCTTATAGGATGTTAAATGAAGTGTAGCCTCAGAGCTAGAAAGCGGTTCTGGCTTTAATACTAATATTTTTCTCGACAGGCACTTTGAGTCAGTGTACGTTTTCCTACTTGAGACACAGATATTGTCCTTGTCAGAGGAGATTCATGTCGCTTTTTCAGAAAAGGCCACTGAACTTATGTGACTGCAAGCATTTGAAGTTCGGTCTCAGATGAGTCGAGAAGTAGAACTCTCTCCCAGGAAAAAGAAATATGAATCAATTTTACATTTCTTTGACTGTATCAAGCAAAGAGAGACACAAAGAATTTGCATAAGGATGTCTGACGGTGTTTGAGTTCGCAGGAGTGAGAGGTTGTGAACTTGAAAAGGAACCTACAGCTCCTTAATAAAACTCGAATGTGTGAAAACTTTCTTCTTGAATCTCCAAATGAATACCTCAATTGATTGGGAGTATTTTCATATGCCGCCACAGTGTCTAGTCGTCCTTTTATGTGCCGCAAAAGTCTTCACTCGCATGTAATTGGAAGTGGACCAGGAAAAAACCAAATCTGTCACATATGCTCGGATGAAACAGAAGCTCGGAGATGTTTTTAACATGCAAACAAATCACAATGTGCGGCGCTTGAGTTGCCTTTTCAAGGATTAGTTGGTTTTCCTGTACGACAGAATGCCAGAAGTAAGCTGCGACAATCTCCAGCCTTCAAATGTTCTTTTTCTTCACGACTCTTCAAAGTAGAATTGTGAAACCCTTTTTGTGGGTTTGCGTTGAATCAGTCACGTCGTATCGTTTGAATGAACTAAGGAAGGTGCTTCCTGCTAATTTTTACCACCGTGACGTGACAGTTTCCTGAGACCGTCTCAGAAACTGTGACATGACTCAGTAAGTCTGGCTGCTCCGCTTATATCGGAGGTGATACTGAGGGCTGAGGCACTGCCTACTCCGGCGTGGAGAGGATTTGACATAAAGAAGCGAGAGTGGGCGTCAGGCAGGTAGGGAAGGTTTCTTCCAATCCGAGCTGACAATGTTGACAAATGACACGGGAGAGTGTGTGTGTCTCCGGGGGTGTGTCTGTTCTGCGCAAGTTAGCACACAAGTGAGAGAGCGAGTAAGAGACACGGAGGAATGAGAGAGAGAGAGAGAGAGAGAGCTTAGTCTGCCTTCAGGGGGAATATGGAGCGAGGAGGATGAAAGTTAGACGTTTTCACAGGTGGTCTGGAGGGAGGAGGAAGAGGAAAGGACAAAGGAAGATGGAGAGAAGAAAAGAGCAAAATAGAGGAAAACTCATTTGCGAAAGTTGTAAAAGTGGGCATATTTAAAGACGTGATGACAGCTCACGTTTCCGCTAAATAGGTCTATTCAACAGACTCAATCAAGGTGCGTAAATCCAGGAAACTTAGGCTCGAGGGTTCAGAGAAGGACAGGAAAACAAAAACAAACCTTTATTACTGGTCATATACTGCTTTTTGCAAATTCCTTATTAATCCACCTCAAGCTTCTGGCCAAAAAACCGACATTTGACAAGATGAGAAGATTCGAAAGACATCATGTGTGGCTTGTGTATTTCCCTTCACACCGCTAGGTTCTTCTCTGCCCAGTCTCATGAATCCACCCATTGCTCTGTGTCTCCCTCATGTGAAACTGGAACTGAGAGATTTGGCTCCCGATCGAGGGAGCTGGATTTTTTAAGTGAACCGCACGGTTGCCAGATGACTGAAAAAAACGCTGTCAGACACATTCCAACAAGTCAACTTCATTTCAAAGCTCGAGCTTCATAATTGGTTTGCCAGAATTGTTAAACGGCAACGCTCGTCAGGGAGAGTGACGTCAGCAAGAGGAGTTTAACACTCCTGACCTGCAACTGTTTAAAAAAGTCAATTCCAGACCGTTTTAACATAAACACGTTACGTTTCTTACTTAATTTCATTAAGCTGGAACTTCCCTGCACAATATATAAGAATGAGACAGAAGACCGAGTCAATTTCCTCATTACAGACAATGACCTGCCGCTGGTTTCATTAAAGTGAGACCGGGGGATTCTCCAGATTCCCTTGGTCTCCACGAGTCCGCCTTAGTCGCACCACCGGAGCTTAATTAAATCTCCGATCGTTAAAGCGGGCTCTCCAACCTTTAACGCCAAACTCAAACGGCGGACAACGCATGAATATTTGATATTCTCAGCCATCAGAGTTCAAGTCTTCTGGAATATTCAACACAAAAAGTTATTTTCCGAGGATCCTATTGCCCCGTTGCCTCTTCGGCCTAACACCTCGTCCTTCAGCCGACGCACACAAACAAGCACAGATGGACGCCAGAGCCCAGAACACACACGCGCCGTTTCGAGGTGCAATATCCCCCCCGTGCTGCAGTTCTGCAGCTTAGCCGGGGCACTTTTTTTTTCTTTTACATCTTTACCTTAAGTGACAAAGCCCCGGTAGTCTTCTCAATTATGTTGTGCAGGTGCAGTCAGCAAGAAAGAGTAATTGCACTGGGTGTTTGGAGCTCCCTGAGATGGATTGGAAGCTCAGGGCAGAGCTGTCAGGGGCTCCCGAAGGACTCACCGGGTTGAGTGTGTGTTTCTACGCCTGTGTGTGTGTGTGTGTGTGTGTGTGTTCCTGTCGCGCCGCAAGAATAACATTATGTTTTCATTTTTGCATGTGCATGTCCAACACGCCGCCATGCACCCATGCAAGCTGCGCGTTTGCATACGCGGAAACAAAAAAACGTGGGAACGATGTGCATCTATTATTAACCCGAGGACCGAATGTTTGCGTTTCCCTCGCCTGGCGTCTGACAAGTGCATCGAGGCCACCCGCTGGCTCCCTGACAGCTGCAGTCGGGTCCCCAGGACCTGTCAGTTCCATCACACATGGCCCCCGGGCTTCCTGGAACCTCCTAGATGCCGGGGCAATAACGGCGCAATAAGCTCCTTGTTACGGGCACGTCAGCGGGCCTCAAGGGGACAGGCTGTGAAGGCTGCAGGGTCACCGAGAATTACCCAAACAGGAAGTCATTTGAAAAACAAAGTCCCTGAACAATTTAGTGGAGCAAAGGAGATAATAAAGTGTGATGCAGGGGAATCATGGGACGTGTGAATTCAGATTACGGCTGAGTATTAAAGACATCAAAAGTGAGGATTATGGGAAGTTTAAGTGACTCTACTGTAAATGACCTTATTGGTTTAAAAAAAGCTATTTTTGTTTACACAATCATAATCATGAAGGCATGGAAATAAAGACCCGAGAGGCTTTTTTTGTGTTCGCCCACGAGAGCGCTGTAATTGAACACTCTGCTGTTCCTGCTGCCTTTGATTCAGCGCCGTCAGTACCGACCACCCCGTCTCACTGTCTGACTCGATTTCACTCGGATAAACATTCGCCGATCCCCACCGGCCCGATCGAGACTTTGAATCCGTCTTTAAAAGGGGGATTTCACTTTGAGAGGTTCGCTTTTGTGTCACAATTCAGCGGAGGCGAGGCCAGAAAGGGAGGAGGCGACAACGGACGGCTTTCAGAGTTCTCAGGAAAAGTTTGCCGACGAAGTATGAAATGGTATCACTGCATCTAAGAGCGGGGAGGTAATTCATTCTCTGGTGAGTTAAATTAGCCTCCGTATACTTTTATTTTGGCTGAAAAAACCTGGATGTGCCCAGGAGAGCCGCGGGCACGAGCTGAAAAAGCAGCATCAACTTTCAACTATCAACTAAACAAAGAGACAATGCGGTCGCCATTGTTTATCCACGCGGTAACGAAGTAGCGTTAGAGGGGAGGGGCGCGGTTCTGCAGGCGACGCCGCCACCTGCTCCAGATGTGGGATGAGGCACAGATGTGCTGGTTTAATTAGCCTTGCCAGAGGTGGCTGCAGCATGATTACCCCCCCCCCCCCCCCCTCCGAGAGAACGCCCGTCTCAACGGGTGTGTTTGCGTTTCCCAGTCGGTGCACGGGGACGGGAGTTTGACAGCAGAGCGGAAGGAGCGGTGGGGGGGAGAATAACCATGTGTGCGGCTGCCGCTTGTGTTTGATTGAGAGCAGCGGCGCCGGCAGAGACATTTTTTTTGTGGAAGGTCGAAGCAGGAGAACAAGGGGTGTAGCGTGCGTGCGTCCCTTTCATGAGGGCGGACGAGAAGAAGCGAGTGTGATCATGCGTCTGTGTCCAAAAGCCTGTGTGTGCGCATCATTACGCGCCTGTCTGCTATGTCTCCACTATTCCATCCAAGCAAACCTGAAATGACCTAGTTGGGAGTGAAATGTGCCATAAAGGAGCGCTGATGGACGAGGGAGAACATGGCGCTAATGACACGGCTGCATCCACGCGGCTAACGAAGGCCCTCGCACTGCGAGCAGCCACCGTTAATGGGGTCTGCCGCGGAGAGGCAACACGTCGCTCACTGCCCGTCAACATCGGAAAAAAGCGCCAGACGACTTCTCCGAAAAGTGCGGCTGACGACCGCACGTCCAATCGGGGAGCACGAAGTTCAGGAAAATGTCAGCTTTTGGGAGATTTGATGCAGCGAATGTCAAATGGGCTGGCTGATATTTCGGGCCCTTTTATTCATGCGTCTTCAAGTATCTGGGTTAGTCCTGTAATCATGAAATCTCTTTGTGGGGAGAGTTGGTCTCACCAAGCGAATGTCTGCGAGAGCGTACACAAAAGCACAGAGGCGCACAGGCAACAACACACAAACTGTGTCAAACTCCGGCAGTTGTACCCAAGTTCGACAAGTCTGAGACGCTCGTGTGTGATGTTAATGTGAAGGGAAATTAAGACGGGAGATGTTTTAATTAGCAGGGCCCAGGAGACGCGCGGAAGCCTCTCTGCTGCCGCGCGCACACACACTCACAAGGGGGGAAACACAGGCACACTTATTTGAGGGCAGAAAATGAGATATTTTTTCAGACGGTGAAATCCGAGAGCGGTGGGCCGGGATGAAGGATGAGGGCTCACAAATAATACATTTAATGGATGGATGGATGGATATTGAGGTGAGAGCTGAGTGTGAGGCTTCAACAGAGACGAGAGCATCCAGGAGGAAATGTGGAAGTACGGTAACTGGAAAAGACTGTTTGTGCAAAGAATACAGTGTATAACTGTGTGTCAGTATGCGGGTACACAGACACATAAAAAAAGCATGCGTGTCTGAGCAGGTATGAACACACACACACACATAGCTTGAATCCTTACAGTGGTTTTAGGTTGCCAAACGCACATCAAAATCAAGGAATTTTCAACAACTTCCAGGGCTTGTTGGGTGAAATTCGACTAGTCAAAGGTGGTTTTGCCTTTATAGTTTGCCAGGACAAATCGTGTTTTCCGATCAAAAGTTCTTTCAATGCCATTCAATCATTTTGCCAAAACTTTTCAGGTTGTTTCAAGGCTATTAGAAACCCTGACAGGCTCCATGAGATCGGTTGCCTTAACTGCTCTTCCATCTCAACAGCGCGAGCAGAAACTGGCCCCAAAACTGCCTCCGTGGATGCAAAGCCGACCCTGAACACGAGGCCGGAGAACTGAGAAAGAGCAGCTTTCTGCACGCCGCAGTGTCATAATTCTAAAATGAATGGGAGAGTTTTGTCTATTTCCAAACAGGGATTCTGATGAAATGGGCCCCATAAAGAATGAAAAATGCTTTCTCAAAGCAGTTTGCGTGAGCACAACTGCCCGCTGTAGGTAAATGAATCCCCTCCTCTGCACGGAGAGGAGCACAGCATGTGTGCACGTTTTCAAAACAAAAAGGAGTGAAACTGCTCTTGCATCTCGGCAAAGGACCGACTCCCAGCCCCTAAATATCCCAGACGGAAAACGATACTACAATAGCGTGTATCATCTAACACATGCATGGGAATCCGAGCCGTATTGATCTGTGGGAACAACCCTAGAATACAGATGGCGACATAAATCAATAGCATGAAGCACCGAGTCCTTCGGGAGATGAATTAAATTAAAGTTTATCTCATAGCGGTGGCATTTGATTTGCATGCCAGCCTTCCATTGCAACGCCACCTCGCTTTTGAAGAGGCGCCTTTCATTATATCCTCCGGTAACGTGAAAATCACAGCCGTCGATAGGATTTCAGTATGTTTTCAATTGATTAAATTGACGCTGAAATGAAATATGAGCACATCTGTTTACATCCGCGAGCCACAGGCGCACACACATAGAGACCCACAAACAACCATTTGTGCTAATGACGCCATTACTTAAGTAAATGAATGTATAATTAGCAAATGCTTCTATGTCAACATACTTGTTTTCACATAACATATGGGCGATATTAATGTCTGCAGCTTAAAAACAATAGCGTTTTGAGGGAATCAAGTTATCTTCCTCGCTGCGCAAATTGGTGGTTGAAAGGCGAATTCATCAGGAAGTATAGGTGTATTGAGTTCTTAGCATGGTGACGCAGAGTCCTGCATATCTAACAGGGGTTAAATAGAAGTAGAAAGTTCTCTCCCCTCAACTCTGCCATTTGTGTCTTTTCATCCCACGGGCCAAACTTTCTTTGGTCAAGAAACAGCCTCCCTCACCGTATCTCCGTCTTCACCTGGACGATTTACGATCGCCCTCGCCTCCGTTCATTTAGTGGTCTGATCTTCTTGTCATAAAGCATGTGTGAAGCCAGCGGTGGGACGGGGACGGGACGGGACGGGACGGGGGACGGGACGGGACGGGACGGGGGGGTTGGCAGGGAGATGCCAATTTATGAGGGTGGGCAGTGTAGACAGAACCAGTTTTACAGCTCGGAGATTTACACCGAGCCCGCTCAGTCGCCGCTTTTTTTTCCTTTTCATTTTTCCGGAGGGTTGGTGGGGGCCGCTCTGTGATCCGACGGCTGCCTCGACCTTCACCTGTGACGCCCCCCCCCCCCCCCCCCCCCATCCCCTTTCCCACCTCTTCTTAAAAAGGTAATCTGTGTTTGCGTCCAAGCCTCGGGGGGGGCTCGGCTTGTATCATTTAGGCAAACAGGGCTCGGCGTATCGTGTGCCATTTAGAGGGTTCAGTGGAACACGCGGGGCTGTAAAGGGGAAGGTCAAGCTAATTTGAATTCAACAGAGGACAGATTAACTTTCGAAGCCCTGGGAGGGGATGTCAAAAGGCTAAGAGTCTTTTTAATTTTATGTTCCACTGATCCGCGCTGCCGACATGACCTGTTGGAGGAGGATGGAGAACGTACGGGACTTCGGAAGCGTGAGTGGAGTCAAGGAAAACGAGTGACTCAAAATATACTCAAGTCATATTTTAGCACATAAAACATTCAGTTTATTCACACATCAACAGCCTTACCAAGGCATTTTTGCCTGAAAGTAAAAGTTATGATCGTTTATTCTAGGGGACGACTGTCAACCTCGTTAGCGACAGGGTTTGACTTTGTCATTGCACTTCATCAGCTTCTCCTTGTATTATTTCTTAGTAATTAATTCCTTTTAAAACCATCAGAATTCTAACAGAATAAAATCAATGCCTATCCGCTTTATGAAAATCCCAAACAGGAATTTGACTCACTTTATCCTTCATTACAAAACTCACAAAACAGACTTTTTTACTTGATATTTTTCAGAACAAAAGCTCGTTTTTTCCGACTAGTTTTCCCCAAAAGCTCCAGTTTGTTTGGAGATCGGGCTCGGCGGGCATGTAATAACGAGCTGGCGCTTCCACAAAGACTGCACCTGTAGGCCCGTACCTTTCTGCCTCTGTTCTGGATGACGCCGAAGAACATTTGGGACTCATCTTCCATTTTTTCGAATGCAGAAGTTTTTCATATTCCACCTCCAGTTAAAAGACTTTTGTATCACACTTGGTAACAGCAGCGAGTGAGACAGAGGTCACAGAAGGGGAAATCAATCCACTTCCACCAAAACATAGAAAGTGGCTTACCGTTTCACCCCCAGCAGGATACACAAATCCATTCCCACTCTTTCTGTTGTGCACCCGCCCTCACTTTCTTTCCCTTTCGCCAGCACTTTTCTCTCTCTCCCTCTCTCTCTCTCTCTCTCTGAACTCCATGCCCTTCTTCCTTACATGTAAGAAAAACCTGCACCTGGGAGTGTTTCGACAGCACCTCACTCCTGTGAAGTTCAAAAGAGAAATGTGTACCATCTCCTACGCTCGTTTCCGCCTCCTCCCTGGGTATCTGGGGGGAGGCGGCGTCACAGGTACGGAGGCAGAGAGGGCAGCGGTAGATAGAAATCTACTCTCTCATCATCCCTCCCTCTAAGATCTAAATCACCATAAATGCATTGGGGGGGAACTACAAACCACAATTCCCTGTTAAAAAAAAGAAAACTTATAATAGCAATAATGGGCAGCTATGGCCGATTACTTCCTGCTGGGGAAAACATCCCCTCTGATAATAACAGTTATTAGACAAAGCCATGATGCAGAGCTGCAGAGTTATTAAAAGAAGCACAATCACAAGATGCATGTATAGAAGGTCAAACCACTTATATTGCTAGTTCACCAAATCCCATCCTTCAAACTGTTAAATGCAACATAAACATGGTGAAAGAGTTTTCCGAAATTGTTGCATCCAAATTGCTACTTACTTAGTAGTCACATCAACTTTGTTGCCAGTTTATTAGGTACAAATAGCTCGAGTTAAATCAGAGTTATTACTGATAAATCCAATATGTGCCCAAGCCGACGTATCCTCAAACTGGTTCGTGTGATATCTTTTTAAAAGGTAACTTGGTAACTATGAAAGTCCAGCAACACGTGTCGATTTCCCATCGTTACATGCATACAGTCTTTTCAAAATAAATGTCCATTTGGTTCGGTTCAGGCAACAATAAGATAAGATCGTAATTGGCAAAACGGAGCAGAAGAAAACAACATGTTTCCCTCCTAAGCTCTCATTGAGATTAAGAGCACAAAGCAGAAAAAAGGAGGTAAGTTTCCACTCCAGAGGTACAACAAAATGGTTTATTCAGCAGAAATCACCTTCACACACACACACACACACACACAAAGGAATGCACACATCCAAGCGCTCAGTCAAACAAGCAGGCAATTATATTCGAAGTCACCCACCAAGTGGAGCATCATCCGGCCCGACTGTGCACTCGCACACAGCGATGTGCAGCGGGGTGAGCTGAGGACGCACTGCAACCGATACAGAAAACACACCCGAGACAGATACATGCTCGCGTTCACTCCGTGACCTTTTGGAGTGAAAAAGAGAGGCAGCGAGAGGAGCCTTGCTTTGCTCCGACTGTCTATTTGGATTTGACGAGATCTTTGGTGGAGTTTGCGGCGCTTCCTTGCGCGCTCTCCGGAGGACTTCATCGGCTGGAAGTTGTATTTCTCCTTCTAAAAGAACCATCGACATGTAGAAAGCATCACTCGCTGCCGGCCATAGAGAGAGCCCTGCCGGATATTGAAAACCAGATTTAGGACATGCAGAGTGACGTGCAGTTTGATGCAGATTGAAAGGCGCTTCAAATTAGCGTTTGATTCACTTAGGCAGCAGCTAATTACACAATAAACAGTGTGACTGCCTTCGAGCTGCATTCTGCAGGCGTAGAAGGGCTTATGAAGTGCATTTCAATGGCAGGATTTATCTAAGATGATCAAACTGTTGGCGAGGAAGCGAAGAAATGTGGAGCAAATAAACAAGAAAACTAAAATCATGGAAAAAATAACGCATAAAACATACAATCTCTCATTCTCTCTGCATTCGTGTTGGTCTTGACGTAGAGATCGAATAGAAAGAGTTGAGAGAAATAAGCTTAAAAAAGGTCTCAAGGTGGAGAAGAAAGGGAAAAACACACTTCCTTGCTCTCTGGCTGCCAGACCCCTCAGTCTCTTTATGTTTCCTTCTGTCTCTCTTTCTCTTATAAATACAACTCACACACAAAAAGTCATTCAACCCCTTAGAGCATTGAGCCTGACAAAAAAAGAAAGAAGAAAAGAGGGTAAAAAACACGTATTTTTGATGGCTGCTTCAAAGACCATTACTGGCGCCTTTGAAAAGTTACCAAAGAGTCCTTCAAGTGTTGAAGAGCACAGTGAACAGGTTGCAAAGGGGTGAGGTAGCCACCGTCCTTCTTCTTCCTCTTTTCCTCCGCTCATTTACCTCGTTTCTGGGTTCCCTGATAATCAGGGGTGGTGGTCGAATAATCCCCAAAACGGTGTCTTTTCCCAACCACTTGTCTTTGCCCTCGATGAGAAACACCACGAGGTCGAGGAGAGACAAGAAGGAGAAATTCTTCAGGACTTTGGAAAAAACAACAATCCGACTGCACACACGTTATTGAAGCGGATCTGCTGTGGTGCCGCCGCAAGGAATTGAGTAGCGGCATTATCTCCTTTCCTTTCGTTAAGGATGGTCCAGTGTACCCAACGCTGAAGGAGATAAGCGAGGAAGCACTGAAGCACCTTTCCTCAGCATTTAGAGAGTTTGACAAGCAGGGTCGGCTCCAACACACTCCATCATGGTGGGAACATTTGCATCACTGTTTGGGTAAGGTCTCTTTGCTTCAATTCACGTAATGCGACACTGGAAGGCCCTTTCCTGTTTCAGCATCAAAATGCAACCCGGCACAAAGCCAGTGGTTTTCTGCAACGCCGATCGCCCCAACATCGGTGACCAACGTCCCCAATGCTCTTCTGGCTAATGGGAGCAATTCCCTGCAGCCAGGTTCCAAAGTCTTGTGGAGAGCCTCGTCATAGCAGGAGATTGATTCAAAGTGCTGGCAAAGCTAGCTTCCAACCCAGGTGGTAGCTCCCTCTCGTTAGCAGGAAACCTAATTGTCATCCTAGTCGAATACATTCAAATCTAAAAATCTATACTTTGTGATGCCAAGATCAGGGGATTCACATGGTTTTAAGTGACTTGGGAGAGTAAGGCAAGCCCAATCTTAAATTGTGTGATGTGAGTGTTGCTCATGTGGGAACAATGGCAATTTTGTACCGTCTGTTTGGCAGATCTTGAAAGTCCAATAAGGCCTTCGAGTCGTGTCCAAACGATAACATTTCGCCGGGTGCCCTGACCACTAAACATTGTTCTCTGTCTGTTAAGTGGCCCACCGAGCAGCCTCGCAGGCCCCCATGCCCACAGCTGAAGCCTGGCATGGCTGGTCCGCTGTGGGCCCAGGGCCTTGCTTGGCAAAGCCACAATGTAGGGTTGACTGGACCCACCTGTCAACACAGTCGGGGATTAGTGGACATATCAATCCGTGGCCGCACAGATCCCCTTACCTGTTTTGTGGATCTTTCATTTTCAAACCTTTACCTTCCAACCGTCTGCTCTCTATTGTGCCAGCCTTTCCTCTCTGCCTGCCAACTTTCTCAATCTGTGATCAGTCCAGCTTTGCTTGACCATTGCCTTTGGGATATGCCCAACAGTGGTGGGCATTTGTTTCACTGGTGCAGGCCTTTTACTGCTCAACTGAGGAAATACAGTCCGTTTTTCCCTCGACATTCTCTTCGCCCTCAAAAACAACCAATATGACACCTTTATGAGTATTATGCATCCGCAAGTATATTTGATTAGCCTTGCAATTCAATTCCACTCCAAGTTGTTTTACTTTACAGTGCAACACTGTTAGGTCTCTGCGACAATAAGCAGCCAAATGCTCACTCCTTCTCGTCCTTGGGCTCCTGCACAATGGAGATAGTTAGCACAATGTGCTCAGGGTCCCAACGATCAGCCTCGAATGAAGTCTTGAGCACTCAAAGAGTGGTGGTGAAAGAGCACAGAGGAGAGCAGCGAGAGCCGAGGCATGAGGAGGAGGAGGGGAATGAGGAGGGGGGGGACCAGCGGGACGGAGGGGAGTAAGTGTGTTCTGCAGAGTGTGTAAAGACCAGCCTTCCCTTACCCTTCTCCACAGTGTGGTCCCCGACCTTGAGAGGACAAGGGGGTTTGGGGGGCGGTGGAGGTGGGGGCAACAGTATATCTTCAGAGCATGTCATAATCCCCTCTCCACACACACACGGATCTTTTATAGCGCACAGACTAACAACGGCATGGAAGGCATGGGATCCTGCAGCATTTGCAGGAAGCATTGTGTGTTTATGTGACAGTTGCCGCCCTCTTTTTATTTGAATACGTTCGAACCATGGTTCGGTCTCGACAAGCGGTTTGTGTTTCTTTCGGAAGGCTGAAGCCGTTGATCACAACACAGAGTTTCGCGCATCAATAATGCATCAATAGTTTTACTATACACACTGCACAGGCTTTGTGGATCATAAATGTCCAAGAGACCCATAGGAGAGATGTCGAAATAATACATGAATGTGCATCCACTGGTTACGACTCGTGTCCTCATCCTGACACAACCTCACATCGCCAGACAAGACGAGTCTGCAAAGCACTGGATTGTCTTCAATGCCGATGATTTCAAACAATGGGGAAAGTTATTTAAATGAGCGACCTCTCTACACACACACATAACCGAACCAAAGGATTGTAGTCGGAGTGTGTGTGTGTGTGTGTGTGTGTAAGGTGTATTATTTGGCAAAATTGAGAGATCAGGCAGGCAGATGGAGAGAAGTCACTGCGCTCCTTCATCTCTCTGGACACTTCACCCACTTTTCACGCATTGTTTACACAAAATCTGTCAGGAAGTTGGAGAGAGAGAGAGGGGGGGGGGGGGGGGGGGGGGGGTGTGTTGGGGGTGTGTGTGTAGTAGCGCATGTGGGGAGGAAAATCATACAAGCTTTTCGGAGCTTGTAAGCCTGTCATTGCGAATGCTTTACATGTGCAATAGCGGTTTGGTGTTCCCAGTGAGGGATAGTTTCCTCTCCAACGCAGATCGAGTCTTACCAAATGAAGACAAATGAAGGTGCTTTCAAAAAAATGTAACATCCCCCCCAGATCTAAATGCCAACGGTCAAAAAAACTACTGAAAAAACGAGAAAAAAAAAACACTTGCAAGGTCAAGTGCCTTTAAATCAC